>NW_006800056.1:1301104-1347877 GCF_000485575.1 Poecilia formosa | reverse complement strand
ATGCCCTGTGTTGTAGTCCACTTCCTGCTTTTGGAGCGATCTCTGGTCCGGTTTGCGTTCATATATGTATTCGAACCACACTGGAGTTCACCTCAACTGAACCGAGACCGGGTTTGTAGGTGGACCAGAGTTCGATTGGCATTCACACTTCTCCAAACAAACCGGACTTTCTAGGCAAAAGGACTGGAGTTGAATTTCAGTGGATTAAACAGGGCTGGTGTGATTGAACTCTAAATCTGCTTTTGGTGTTGTTTCCAGGACTTTAGTGACACTGAGCTCATTTAGTTCAGATAATGACTGATAAACATTGTTAGAACAGTTCTGAGCGTATAATATTCCCTGCATTCATGTGTTTTTAAAACCGGTGTGATACATTCTCATTTCACCCTCCCTCCGCCTTTAAAAAAGACTTCCAGCTGCCCTATCTGCAGGGCTCCCTTTCATCATGCTGAATCCATTGCTCACCATTTTGATACTTTCATCAGCCTCACAATAAGTGAGGCATCCTGGCGACATTACGCAACCAGCTGAAACACTATTACCTCATTGTCCCATTTTTGCGTTTCGGCGCAGGCAGGTACAGTATCTTCCAACTTCCCCCGATCCGACAAATTTAATCATCCCCACACACGACTGAGACTCGCTGTGACATCCTTCCTCTGCCAGACAGCCAAGTCACACTGGCTGGCCACCTCTAATTATTTCATGCCCCTTGGTTCTGTGAGTACAGGACGATATGGTGGTGCAGCGTTGGAGAAGAATGAGGCTGATTGACAGCCAGCCCCCATCCCACAGGAGCTCATTAGGCTTCCTGACTAAAAGCTAGTGGGCACGCTCCTGCTGCTCCTGCTGCCTTCTTCCTCTGGTCCTCCTTTTAGTCCTACATTCAGTAAGTTGGAGAAAGAAACGCCTGAACTCAGCTGCAAGCTGAGAGTGAACTTACTGTGCTCTTATCTCATCTGATCAGAGGATCAGCTTGCAGTAAAAGTTTCTTTTTTGGAGATCTCGCTTTCATTTGGGCTTTTTTCAGCCCCTGTGACTCTTTTGCATTTCGGTTTTTGAGAGTTCTCCCTCTTTGCTCGCTGTCTCTGCCGTTCTCTTAATATTTCTCGTTGCTGCTCTTTTCCTAGCTGTCTCCCGGGGTGATATAAGGCAGCGGTGCAGCTTCTGAGCAGCCCTTGAAGTGTTGGGTCCTCTGAGAATACTTTAAAAGGCCATTTCATCATCTTCATGAAGCAGCACTTGGGACCAAGCTCAAATATGACTTATGTGAAACTAGCATAAACTCCCTGGAAAGTTTTGTTGCAGCCTTTGCAGTTATGCGCTGTGCAGATCCACTCATGGTGTCCGTTTGTAGTTTTGCAGTCGGTTTCCAGCAGATCTTCTCTCATGTTGCAGATCAAGGAAGAGGGGAAGCAACTTTCTGACGGACATCAAACTGCAGGCCACAAACACAGCCAGCTTTATAAGAAATGCGGAGAATGTGGGGGTGCAAAGGCTCCCACTTTTCAATTTGATGCGCCAATTAGACACAGACGGACGGACGGATGTGACTCCTGTTTCTGATCCGCTTTCTAAACTGGAGAACTTTAGATCCGCTTCACTCACCGCCCTTCATCTGTCAGTCCGGTGTCAACTGATCAGAGTTGGGTAGTAACTAGTTACATTTACTTAACTTTCTTTTTAAAACATTACTTAAATTACTATGGTTTACTTTTTACTTTTACTTGGGTAAGGTAATTTTATTTATGTAGCACATTTTCAGCAACAAGACAGTTCAAACTGCTTATAATGTGAAGTATTTCTACACTTGTTTGAGTGAAATTTCTAAATTCTCTATCCACTGAGTTTTAGCCAAAATTTCACAGTAATTGCAGAAACAAACCTGTAGATTTTGTTAAAATTTCATAAGTTTTTTATTAAAAGAAACTGATTTGGAAAAAAATAATTTTTGCCTGATTTTATTTTGTGTTACTGAAATTGAATTATTGTCATTGAAATTTACATTTAAATGTATATTTTGGTCAATGTGATGATGTAATTTTTAAATATAAAATTATTGCTTATTTGATCAGTTACTCAGTACTTGAGTAGATTTTGTTTTACCAAGTACTTTTTTACTCTTACTTGAGTATAATGTTTGGATTCTCTACCCGCCTCTGAAACTATTAGACCAGCAAACTTGTTGCAGTTTCAAAATAAATTCTTATTTAATAACAGCGTAAAAATCTGAACCTTTAATTTCAGAACATTTATTCAATTCAGGATAAGAATAACTAGTTAAGAAGTTTATTTTATTTTATTTTATTTTTTTTTACAAATTCATAGGTGGGACAATTATTGGATCTTATTCTGTTAATATCAATCAATCTGATTGATTGTTTGACTGATTAAAATGCTTTACATCATGAAAACAAACATCACAACAATTGTGACAGCAATAACAGACATTTTGTCAAGCACCGCTGTTAAAATCCTGAATACAATAAAATATGTTGATCAATGTTTCATTTATTATGTTTCAAAAGCAACTCTAAGCAGGTGGGCTTTTAGTTTAGATTTAAAGGAACTCAGTGTTTCGGCTGTTTTGCAGTTCTCTGGAAGTCTCTTCCAGATTTGTGGTGCATAGAACTGAATGGTGCTTCTCCGTGTTTGGTTCTGGTTCTGAGCAGAACCAGAACAATATGTAGAGTCTTTTTTTCAGTGTATTTAAATATCTGCTTTCAACTGTATGTCATATTTCCAAAGAAATGTGACCAAAAGGCCACTGAAGATGGACAATAAATAAAAGTGTTCATAAGACTGTGGAACACCTCTGACCCTTCTAATCTAAAATATTTTAAAAATAATACAATTGGAGGGGTTTGATTTAAATATGGTGTGTAAATAAACAATGATGCAACTGATTCTGATCTCTTCAGGAGAATATCAGAAAATTTTATCAAATTAGGAAATCAAATATAACAAAAAAATACTAGTTTTGTTTTTGCAATAAAAATTAAAAATGAAAATTCTGTCCCCCATATTTACCTTCATTTGTTCATATTTTCTATTTACATTTGCTCAGATTAGGACCTAGTGTATAGGAACTGATTTCTCTTCAATCTGAAATCGGATTATTTAACCTGGTTCCCTTTAGCAGAGCTAAATCAAACAGAAGTTCCTGATTGAACTGATCTGAATCAGCATTCAGAGTCATTTCTTCTTCTTCTTCTTTTTCCTGCAGGAAGCCGATGAGGCTCATCAGCTTCTGGTGTAAACGCTGCACCGCCACTCACCGTACAATGAAATCTCGCAGTTTCATCTGTGATTAATGATATTTATGACATTGTTTGTCTGGGGTTTAGCAGTAAGAAATTAATGATGGATCTTAGAAGGCCATAAACACAGTCTGTATTTGGTGCCAAGCCGTTGGTTAAATATAAATTAAGAAGAAAGCGGAAGATCAATGGACTCAGTCACTCCCAAATCCCTGTTACTTTAGGAGTTGTTTGATGTTTCAAGCGAAGAGCTCATTCACACTAAAATCAAAGACGTGTCGTTTCAGACGTGCTAGCGGTAGATAATATGGTGCAGGACTCTGGGCTTAAGCTAGAGTTTGTTGTTTGTGTCTAAAGAAATGTTTCAAATTGAATCAATTACTGGCTAGTGGTAAAAAGAAAGTACACCCCTTAAACTTCCAGTGTTCTAATTAAGGAAATAAAAATGTTTTGAAAAGGTTCAAAACTTAAACCGTATAAAATCTCTCCACAGATTTCCCTCTCCTGTTATTTGCTTGTTCTGGCTGAACTGGCTGTGTAGATGAAACCTTTTCACCTTAAAACTAAATGTGTGACAAATAAAAAGTGTTTTTATTAGATGCTGCTGCTGGTGGCACAATGCATTGTGGGATGTTGGCATCAAATACGTTTTGTTTTCTATGGATTCAACTTAAATAGTTTAACCTACTGGGCATTTTTATTTTTAATCCAAAAGTTCACAGCACTGGTTTAAGATGAGTAAAAACGAGAAGATGATGAGAATTCAGTTACATTGACTCTTTTATTAAACAAAATGTTTTACAGTGCAACCTCAGGCTGCTTCAGTAGAAAATAATTAAAGCTGCAGAATGCAAACAAAAAAGACTTATTTGTTGAAATAAGTTTTTTTCCCCACCATGTTTTGAAAAATAATCAATGTCCTCTGCCTTCTCCCAGTTATCCCAGTGCTAACTAGAAATAGCCAACCAGAGCCCAGATTCTTCGCTCCACCCTTTGCTCCCTGCTGCGCTGCAGCTAGCCATGAATGCCATGACAGCAGATAAACTGTTTTTTTTTTGTAACAGTAAGTTGCTTCTCCATCATTAATACATTGACTAGTACATGCGGTTGATTGACAGCGCTAAGACTCGCCTCCTGCCTCTGATTGGTTGTGGAGCCGTGCATTTCTTTTCAGTTTATCTGTCTCATTAAATTGTCACGACATAGTGACTGTTTTAATAAATATGTAATAAAAACAACATATTCTTTATAAAAGTTACAAACTGCAGCTTTAAGAGGAAGAAGATCCAATCAAACAGCACCAGGAGAGAAAAGTTGTCAGATTTCAGGACAGTTGTTATAAAATAACGCTTTGGTTTGACGGAAACAGATAAAGGAACATGTGTGTCTGTGTAATTGTGTGTGACCCTGGATGTTAAACGCGCTGAGCAGAAATCCTCCACCAATCAGGGGATTACTCCGGCTGCTTCAGGGTGACCTCCAAGGAACAAATAAAACAAAATCTGGGCAAACGAGCCATAGATCCTCATTCCTCCATGCGCTCCCTGCATCTTTAATTCCTCTTTAACTCGATTTATTTCTGTTTATCTCTCCTTGTTTCTCTCCGTACCGTGACGCCGGCCCTCCCCTCCCCTCTCTCTCCTCCCCGGTGTCGCTCAGCCCCATCTGGGCCGCCGGTGGAGTCGGGAACATCGGTCCCTGTCAGGAGAGCGCAGTGGGGCCCTGCCGAAGACACAAAGGCCGGATTACTGCGGCTGCCAGTCACACTAAGACCCACACAGCGACTCTTCGGAGTCTGTACCGGTGTCCTCAACCCGCGCACCCGGCCCGGTCACAAAGGGACATCATTAGCTGCGGCACAAAGGAGTCCCCGCCTCGCCGCGTCTCCACCGCCACCACAATAAGACCCACAAACAGCCAGATTAGAGAAGACGATATGCATGCGTAATATATGCCAAAGCAGTGTCATCTGCTTGAAACTGGAGGGGCAGCCACTGCTGAGGGCTTTGTTCCAGCAGGGCGTCTTTTCCTGAAAACTCCCAGTTTCTCTCTTTATGGCTGCCTCTCAGGCTGAAGTGGTCAGGTTTTGTACAGCAAAGGTCTCTCTTAAGCTTCGGTTTACATAACAAAACGTGAGCTGCCTTACCATTGACTATAAAATTGCACAAATTGGAATTACCAAAATAAATTTGCTTAATGGAAACATGTCAATGAAAAAATCCTTGTTTGTCACTTTAAAAGGCCGGTTTTAAAAGGACGAGGCCGGTTTTTCTTCACTGAAATTGGTTTATTTTGCAAAACTGCAATAGAAACACTTTTTTCACATCATTAGTCACATGATCAACAACGAAGAAGACGACAGGAAGTAGTTGGAGGATGAAGGCGCAGCATGTTTTTAATGACTTATGGCGTGAACTTATTCACGTGTGAATTTAAATGCGTTTCTTATTTAATGGAAATACTGCAATTGCAAAACGGTGTTTCTTGACACTAGTGGAATATCAGCAAAGTTTTCCAAAACATTTGTTATGGAAACCCAGCTTTTTTACATAGTAGGAATTAAACTGTGCTTTCATTGACCATAAAACTGCGCAAATTTTAAACCCAAAAATAAATGTACTTAATGGAAAATGTCAAATTAGGAAAAAAAACTCAAGTTTTTAGAGAAAAGGTTTTGAGACTAAGATTAGGTGAGTTTCTGGCCAGTTTATTTTTTGACTGTTTTCAGCCAAAGTTTACGTCCAGATTTATGTCGTCTGACTTCTTCTGGTGCAGAATTATGACAAATGTCTCAGTAACGATGTAAAAGTTGGACAAAATGCAACTTGACTGCAGACGCTTTGAAAACTGTCGGATAAATATCCCATTTATCTGTGGGACAGACTTATGTTTAGAAAAATTAAACGTATTCTAGCTTCTTTTTTTCAACTTAGACTAAATATGTAGTTTTAGTTTTTATGCAGGTGTAATCTACTCAGGAACAAACGAGGGAAAGTGTCGCCACAACTGATTAAATTATAACATTTAGTGCAACATTCATGATTGACCCGGGGAATTCTCATCACATGAGAAGAGTGTCTGACTTTGTTGGATAAAAGCGAGGGAAAATATAAAACCGGGGCTCAAGGGCGCAACGTAGAGGTTGGGAATGCCTTTTAAGTCTGAACCTGGACCAGTGGAAATCTACAAAGGGAGGAAACATTACGGTTTTTTATTTGAAGTGGGAGGTTTTCTGCCTACGGAGATGTGTGAACATTTTGTCGACTCCAGAGGTTCATTTCTGGACTTTCAGATCTTTCATTCTCTCTCTCTCTCTCGTTTCTTTGCATCTGAGACATGAAGGATAAAGCAAGTAAGGCTCCCATTGTGGGAGAGGTCAAAGGTCTTTCAGAACAGGCGGAACCAGATGAAGATCAGCAGAAGAAGGAGAAAATTGGGCTTTTTTGGTGGTTCAGAATCTGGTCCAGAGATGCACCAGTCACTTTTTGATTTATCTCTGTTTAAGGCATGCAGAAGAAAACCAAAATATTTAATGAGTTTCAGGAACTTTCACTGGCAAATATATCAGGCTTTGGTGAAGATTTGTGTTTTTTCCTCACTCCCACCTGCTGCCAGTGCTGTGAAAGCTCTGCACTGGTGGCAACCAGTAAACCCATTCTGGAGCCTGATCGGGTTTTTCAGTGCAAACTGATTTCTTTGTCTATTTTTGAATAGACAAAGACAAGTGTTGCTAATTTCAAACATATCTGCCTATTTTCACAGCTGCGAGTCTGGAAGAAGTGATTTCAGTAACATTAGTAAGGGGAAAAAAACTGAAAATTTGTTTCATCACAATTTTAGGATAATAAATCTCCTAGCATTTGTGTGAAGTTTGCATCATTTGTGTAAAAAAAACTTGGAGAGGGGGGCTGAAACCTGAGGAGAGCTGGGAATAGAAAACCTTTATGTTGATCAAATTTTCTTCATCAATTTGTCAAAACGTTGCAGTTAAGTTATAAAAACTGAGTCTCAGATTTTCCTGACTGGAAGAAAAAGTAGATGGTTGCTGTGGTTTCAGCTACAAATGTTTTCGGTTATTTTCTCTACTAGCATTGTAAATCTAGAGACCGAGATATTTTTCCAGAGCTCTCTGTTTAAAAAAAAAAGAAGCTCAAGCACCACTGGTTTTCTTTCTCCGAGTGGATTTTGGTCCGGACTTTGAATAGGCCATATTGCCACATGAATGTATCTTGATTCATTGCAGCTCTGGCTGTTCGTCTAGGATTTTAAAAAAGTAGAATATAATAAAAAAGTTAAATATTTTTTGTTTAATTTCTGGAAATGATGCAGCATTTGTGTCATGGAGGAAATCAGCTCGAGCCTCAGGCTTCTCCTTTCAAGGCAGCAGGCTGCTGCACATTTTCTTACAGCATTTTTTCCTTCCACTCAACTTTCTGTGAATATACTATGACTTCTTTCACATTCTAATTGTGTGATCATTCTCTGTGAGCCAAAACAACCAGTTAAAAGAAATAAAGGTCAGAATTATGTCACTCAGTGAAATATATGCAAATAAGAAAGCATGCCACACTTTTAAGATTTCATTTCAATTTGTTTCAATTTATTCATTTTTTGTGAAAAACAAAATTCTATTTTTCTGAGAAGCTGAAAAGTGAGTTTTCATTCTCTGTGAGCTAAAATCCTATAAATTAAAATAAAAAAATGATTTCACCTTGTGGAATATGAAAATACAAAAGCACACCACACTTTTCAGAATTTTATTTTAAACCTTTTGGGGAATTTAATTTTTTTACATAATCATCTGGGATGTCAAACTCATTTTCATTTTGGGCCACATCTAGATCAAGAATGGCAGAAAGTATTAACAAACTGTTAAAATACTAATAAATATCAAATGTTTGCATTAAATCTCTTTTCACCTTGATGTAATTTGGTGGAATACATAATATTTAAGCACATTTCTGGAGTCTAAAGGGTCACACTCATGTGCTCTACATCATGTTGATCTGTCTCAAAACACAGAAATAAATATGTTTATTTTGACGCTTGAGGTTGTAGCAAGAGGTGTGAATATTTTTCCAGCCACATGTTGCAGCTTTAAAGAGCCGAGAAGTCGTGACATCTTGAGTTAAGAGTGGACCCAGAAATGAGGAGCAGCTCCTCAGAAACGCGTCTGGCTTTGATCTGGAACAATAAGCCGTTCATTCACAGCCGCGTCGAGTCTGAAACGCAAACAAAAACCCTCCGTCCACGCAAACACCCTCAGACCCACAGAAACTTTTACAATCAGCTCGATGGAGATTTTCTAAACGTAGCTTTTGAATAGAATAAACGTTAAATGAGTAATCGCTGGTTTTATGGGAAGTAATTAAAAGAGTTACACTCTGGTCCACATAAAATCATGGCTCTTCTTGTTTCTGCCTCGCCTCAGGCCTGCCAAGAAGAGCTGACTCATTTCTGCAATAACTCCTTCATGTTGGGAGATGTTGAGGGAAACTCCAGGGTGAAATGAAGAACAAAAAAATGTCTGCACGTTGAGCTGCTACCTGCTTTGAAACAACAAAAAACAGCACATGCTTAATGCTTCTTATAAGGCAGGAGCCAGAGCAGAGGCGCTAAACTAAACTTGTCAATGTGGCAGTGAGTGTTTGGAAATGCGTCCCTCTGTTGGAACGGATCCTGGACTTTTCCGTCAATCAGCATGCAGAAGTTATCCAGCTAATATCCTGATATTATCCTGATATTATCCGCTCCAGGCCATTAGAGCCGAACTTTAAATTAAACCCACACTTAAGAAAAGAAAACAGGTGATCCAATTTAAAAACATTTAGCTAATCTCTTACAAGTAATCAGATTAAGCTTTTATATAAACGGAAATAAATTAAGTTTGACAAACTTAATTTGATTACATGTAATAAATTAACTCTTTATTTTTTAAATGGGAGCTCAGTTCTGTTTTAGTGCAGTGCTGCTTTAAAAGGATCTGTAAAATTAATTAATCTGCTATTTTTTAGCAACTTAATCCTGACATCAAGTATAAAAGTAGAGAAAAATGCAACATTTAATCAAATGACTGACTATGACTTATCGTTTTCTTGGGGTATAAATATGTGACACAAATTTAAATTTCTCTAATTTCTTAAATGATATAAATTCTACTTACTGCATCCAAGTCTGTTCTAAGAAAACAAAGACAAATTTTAAGTGTAAATGTCCTGTGTTTCATCTGCCAAAATAATAAAAGAAATGCTAACTTGTCCTTCAAAAAGCCTTACATCTTCATTTCAGCTGAAAATCAATCTGAATGTTTTTTTCTGGTGTTTTTTGCATTTCTGAAACTTCAGGCATCAGGTTTGCTCAGAAGATTTAAGATCTCATGAAATTTATCTTGTTTTGAAAGGGTTTCTGTTTCTATGGAAGACTATTTCTGCCATGAAAGAAAAAATAAAAAGCCCAACAGGATGTCATAATTATGGTTTAAGTTATAATTGCGAGAATAAAAATTATAATTGCAACTTTTAAAGTTATAGTTTTGAGGTAAAAAGTCACATTGTTTTTCTAAGAAGGGTTGCTTTAGTTTCACATAATCATACTTATGATTTTATATCACAAAATTATGACTTTGAATCTTATAATTATGACTACATCTCAAAAATTTTTTTGAATGAATCTCATAATCATTACTTTATCTCATGATTGTGATTTTTGTATCTCATAATTATGACTTTGTATCTTATGACATTAAAAATCTAAATTATGAATTCCTGTTGGGCTTTTATTTTTTCTTTCATGGCAGAAATGTGTTTCCATCGTTACATCATGACCTCATTGAAAATTGATTTGAGTGACTATCAAAAGCAACTTGATGCCTGCTCTGCCCTCATGTGGAAGTAAGCCATACCCCGGACAAACGGCCAGAAGGCAGAGGTTGAGGACCTCAATGCGTTTACAGACCTTAATGAATGTAAAGGAGAGTTGCTACACAGTCATGTCCAGTAGGTGGCGGTATGCACCTGAAGGTTGCTTGCGATCCGCCATAATAGAAAAGAAGAAGAACTGAATGCGTTACAGAGACATTTCTGTCTTATCAGCCCGCAAAGACGTCAGGTGAGAAAATCCTCCAATGAGTCCTACATCATCAAGCAAAGCTACATTCACTTATTGATCTTCGATTTGACTATCAATAAGTGTCGTTATGACACAGAATGGGATGTTTACTATGAATTACCTTCGTTCAGATGAACATGTGGTGGTTTCCGTTGTTCATAGTTTCATTCAGATGGACATGAGGTCGGCTGCAGGCCTCGCGTTATTCCAGACTCTATCTGGGTTTTGGAAACTTAACAAACTGTATTCCGCCCTCTGAACGCTCTGGGAAATGGCTGCTGGGATTAAATGTTCCCCATTGACGACGCACGACGATGACTTTCTATTATTTTCCTCAAAATCTCTGACCGCAGCTCGTTATCCATGATGAACCCCTTTATTTGCCGCATTTACCGCCACCTGTCGGATTGGAGTGTGAACGTCAACCACCCGGCTGCGACGGAAGCTCAGCTCCTCCAGATAAGGGGCCTGGACTTCTGGACAAATTGTGACCGCTTATTGGTCAGTTGCTGATAAACGTCCTGAAATGATTAATTGACGGGTGGCGTCATGTCAGTTNACAGGGCTGGTGTGATTGAACTCTAAATCTGCTTTTGGTGTTGTTTCCAGGACTTTAGTGACACTGAGCTCATTTAGTTCAGATAATGACTGATAAACATTGTTAGAACAGTTCTGAGCGTATAATATTCCCTGCATTCATGTGTTTTTAAAACCGGTGTGATACATTCTCATTTCACCCTCCCTCCGCCTTTAAAAAAGACTTCCAGCTGCCCTATCTGCAGGGCTCCCTTTCATCATGCTGAATCCATTGCTCACCATTTTGATACTTTCATCAGCCTCACAATAAGTGAGGCATCCTGGCGACATTACGCAACCAGCTGAAACACTATTACCTCATTGTCCCATTTTTGCGTTTCGGCGCAGGCAGGTACAGTATCTTCCAACTTCCCCCGATCCGACAAATTTAATCATCCCCACACACGACTGAGACTCGCTGTGACATCCTTCCTCTGCCAGACAGCCAAGTCACACTGGCTGGCCACCTCTAATTATTTCATGCCCCTTGGTTCTGTGAGTACAGGACGATATGGTGGTGCAGCGTTGGAGAAGAATGAGGCTGATTGACAGCCAGCCCCCATCCCACAGGAGCTCATTAGGCTTCCTGACTAAAAGCTAGTGGGCACGCTCCTGCTGCTCCTGCTGCCTTCTTCCTCTGGTCCTCCTTTTAGTCCTACATTCAGTAAGTTGGAGAAAGAAACGCCTGAACTCAGCTGCAAGCTGAGAGTGAACTTACTGTGCTCTTATCTCATCTGATCAGAGGATCAGCTTGCAGTAAAAGTTTCTTTTTTGGAGATCTCGCTTTCATTTGGGCTTTTTTCAGCCCCTGTGACTCTTTTGCATTTCGGTTTTTGAGAGTTCTCCCTCTTTGCTCGCTGTCTCTGCCGTTCTCTTAATATTTCTCGTTGCTGCTCTTTTCCTAGCTGTCTCCCGGGGTGATATAAGGCAGCGGTGCAGCTTCTGAGCAGCCCTTGAAGTGTTGGGTCCTCTGAGAATACTTTAAAAGGCCATTTCATCATCTTCATGAAGCAGCACTTGGGACCAAGCTCAAATATGACTTATGTGAAACTAGCATAAACTCCCTGGAAAGTTTTGTTGCAGCCTTTGCAGTTATGCGCTGTGCAGATCCACTCATGGTGTCCGTTTGTAGTTTTGCAGTCGGTTTCCAGCAGATCTTCTCTCATGTTGCAGATCAAGGAAGAGGGGAAGCAACTTTCTGACGGACATCAAACTGCAGGCCACAAACACAGCCAGCTTTATAAGAAATGCGGAGAATGTGGGGGTGCAAAGGCTCCCACTTTTCAATTTGATGCGCCAATTAGACACAGACGGACGGACGGATGTGACTCCTGTTTCTGATCCGCTTTCTAAACTGGAGAACTTTAGATCCGCTTCACTCACCGCCCTTCATCTGTCAGTCCGGTGTCAACTGATCAGAGTTGGGTAGTAACTAGTTACATTTACTTAACTTTCTTTTTAAAACATTACTTAAATTACTATGGTTTACTTTTTACTTTTACTTGGGTAAGGTAATTTTATTTATGTAGCACATTTTCAGCAACAAGACAGTTCAAACTGCTTATAATGTGAAGTATTTCTACACTTGTTTGAGTGAAATTTCTAAATTCTCTATCCACTGAGTTTTAGCCAAAATTTCACAGTAATTGCAGAAACAAACCTGTAGATTTTGTTAAAATTTCATAAGTTTTTTATTAAAAGAAACTGATTTGGAAAAAAATAATTTTTGCCTGATTTTATTTTGTGTTACTGAAATTGAATTATTGTCATTGAAATTTACATTTAAATGTATATTTTGGTCAATGTGATGATGTAATTTTTAAATATAAAATTATTGCTTATTTGATCAGTTACTCAGTACTTGAGTAGATTTTGTTTTACCAAGTACTTTTTTACTCTTACTTGAGTATAATGTTTGGATTCTCTACCCGCCTCTGAAACTATTAGACCAGCAAACTTGTTGCAGTTTCAAAATAAATTCTTATTTAATAACAGCGTAAAAATCTGAACCTTTAATTTCAGAACATTTATTCAATTCAGGATAAGAATAACTAGTTAAGAAGTTTATTTTATTTTATTTTATTTTTTTTTACAAATTCATAGGTGGGACAATTATTGGATCTTATTCTGTTAATATCAATCAATCTGATTGATTGTTTGACTGATTAAAATGCTTTACATCATGAAAACAAACATCACAACAATTGTGACAGCAATAACAGACATTTTGTCAAGCACCGCTGTTAAAATCCTGAATACAATAAAATATGTTGATCAATGTTTCATTTATTATGTTTCAAAAGCAATTCTAAGCAGGTGGGCTTTTAGTTTAGATTTAAAGGAACTCAGTGTTTCGGCTGTTTTGCAGTTCTCTGGAAGTCTCTTCCAGATTTGTGGTGCATAGAACTGAATGGTGCTTCTCCGTGTTTGGTTCTGGTTCTGAGCAGAACCAGAACAATATGTAGAGTCTTTTTTTCAGTGTATTTAAATATCTGCTTTCAACTGTATGTCATATTTCCAAAGAAATGTGACCAAAAGGCCACTGAAGATGGACAATAAATAAAAGTGTTCATAAGACTGTGGAACACCTCTGACCCTTCTAATCTAAAATATTTTAAAAATAATACAATTGGAGGGGTTTGATTTAAATATGGTGTGTAAATAAACAATGATGCAACTGATTCTGATCTCTTCAGGAGAATATCAGAAAATTTTATCAAATTAGGAAATCAAATATAACAAAAAAATACTAGTTTTGTTTTTGCAATAAAAATTAAAAATGAAAATTCTGTCCCCCATATTTACCTTCATTTGTTCATATTTTCTATTTACATTTGCTCAGATTAGGACCTAGTGTATAGGAACTGATTTCTCTTCAATCTGAAATCGGATTATTTAACCTGGTTCCCTTTAGCAGAGCTAAATCAAACAGAAGTTCCTGATTGAACTGATCTGAATCAGCATTCAGAGTCATTTCTTCTTCTTCTTCTTTTTCCTGCAGGAAGCCGATGAGGCTCATCAGCTTCTGGTGTAAACGCTGCACCGCCACTCACCGTACAATGAAATCTCGCAGTTTCATCTGTGATTAATGATATTTATGACATTGTTTGTCTGGGGTTTAGCAGTAAGAAATTAATGATGGATCTTAGAAGGCCATAAACACAGTCTGTATTTGGTGCCAAGCCGTTGGTTAAATATAAATTAAGAAGAAAGCGGAAGATCAATGGACTCAGTCACTCCCAAATCCCTGTTACTTTAGGAGTTGTTTGATGTTTCAAGCGAAGAGCTCATTCACACTAAAATCAAAGACGTGTCGTTTCAGACGTGCTAGCGGTAGATAATATGGTGCAGGACTCTGGGCTTAAGCTAGAGTTTGTTGTTTGTGTCTAAAGAAATGTTTCAAATTGAATCAATTACTGGCTAGTGGTAAAAAGAAAGTACACCCCTTAAACTTCCAGTGTTCTAATTAAGGAAATAAAAATGTTTTGAAAAGGTTCAAAACTTAAACCGTATAAAATCTCTCCACAGATTTCCCTCTCCTGTTATTTGCTTGTTCTGGCTGAACTGGCTGTGTAGATGAAACCTTTTCACCTTAAAACTAAATGTGTGACAAATAAAAAGTGTTTTTATTAGATGCTGCTGCTGGTGGCACAATGCATTGTGGGATGTTGGCATCAAATACGTTTTGTTTTCTATGGATTCAACTTAAATAGTTTAACCTACTGGGCATTTTTATTTTTAATCCAAAAGTTCACAGCACTGGTTTAAGATGAGTAAAAACGAGAAGATGATGAGAATTCAGTTACATTGACTCTTTTATTAAACAAAATGTTTTACAGTGCAACCTCAGGCTGCTTCAGTAGAAAATAATTAAAGCTGCAGAATGCAAACAAAAAAGACTTATTTGTTGAAATAAGTTTTTTTCCCCACCATGTTTTGAAAAATAATCAATGTCCTCTGCCTTCTCCCAGTTATCCCAGTGCTAACTAGAAATAGCCAACCAGAGCCCAGATTCTTCGCTCCACCCTTTGCTCCCTGCTGCGCTGCAGCTAGCCATGAATGCCATGACAGCAGATAAACTGTTTTTTTTTTGTAACAGTAAGTTGCTTCTCCATCATTAATACATTGACTAGTACATGCGGTTGATTGACAGCGCTAAGACTCGCCTCCTGCCTCTGATTGGTTGTGGAGCCGTGCATTTCTTTTCAGTTTATCTGTCTCATTAAATTGTCACGACATAGTGACTGTTTTAATAAATATGTAATAAAAACAACATATTCTTTATAAAAGTTACAAACTGCAGCTTTAAGAGGAAGAAGATCCAATCAAACAGCACCAGGAGAGAAAAGTTGTCAGATTTCAGGACAGTTGTTATAAAATAACGCTTTGGTTTGACGGAAACAGATAAAGGAACATGTGTGTCTGTGTAATTGTGTGTGACCCTGGATGTTAAACGCGCTGAGCAGAAATCCTCCACCAATCAGGGGATTACTCCGGCTGCTTCAGGGTGACCTCCAAGGAACAAATAAAACAAAATCTGGGCAAACGAGCCATAGATCCTCATTCCTCCATGCGCTCCCTGCATCTTTAATTCCTCTTTAACTCGATTTATTTCTGTTTATCTCTCCTTGTTTCTCTCCGTACCGTGACGCCGGCCCTCCCCTCCCCTCTCTCTCCTCCCCGGTGTCGCTCAGCCCCATCTGGGCCGCCGGTGGAGTCGGGAACATCGGTCCCTGTCAGGAGAGCGCAGTGGGGCCCTGCCGAAGACACAAAGGCCGGATTACTGCGGCTGCCAGTCACACTAAGACCCACACAGCGACTCTTCGGAGTCTGTACCGGTGTCCTCAACCCGCGCACCCGGCCCGGTCACAAAGGGACATCATTAGCTGCGGCACAAAGGAGTCCCCGCCTCGCCGCGTCTCCACCGCCACCACAATAAGACCCACAAACAGCCAGATTAGAGAAGACGATATGCATGCGTAATATATGCCAAAGCAGTGTCATCTGCTTGAAACTGGAGGGGCAGCCACTGCTGAGGGCTTTGTTCCAGCAGGGCGTCTTTTCCTGAAAACTCCCAGTTTCTCTCTTTATGGCTGCCTCTCAGGCTGAAGTGGTCAGGTTTTGTACAGCAAAGGTCTCTCTTAAGCTTCGGTTTACATAACAAAACGTGAGCTGCCTTACCATTGACTATAAAATTGCACAAATTGGAATTACCAAAATAAATTTGCTTAATGGAAACATGTCAATGAAAAAATCCTTGTTTGTCACTTTAAAAGGCCGGTTTTAAAAGGACGAGGCCGGTTTTTCTTCACTGAAATTGGTTTATTTTGCAAAACTGCAATAGAAACACTTTTTTCACATCATTAGTCACATGATCAACAACGAAGAAGACGACAGGAAGTAGTTGGAGGATGAAGGCGCAGCATGTTTTTAATGACTTATGGCGTGAACTTATTCACGTGTGAATTTAAATGCGTTTCTTATTTAATGGAAATACTGCAATTGCAAAACGGTGTTTCTTGACACTAGTGGAATATCAGCAAAGTTTTCCAAAACATTTGTTATGGAAACCCAGCTTTTTTACATAGTAGGAATTAAACTGTGCTTTCATTGACCATAAAACTGCGCAAATTTTAAACCCAAAAATAAATGTACTTAATGGAAAATGTCAAATTAGGAAAAAAAACTCAAGTTTTTAGAGAAAAGGTTTTGAGACTAAGATTAGGTGAGTTTCTGGCCAGTTTATTTTTTGACTGTTTTCAGCCAAAGTTTACGTCCAGATTTATGTCGTCTGACTTCTTCTGGTGCAGAATTATGACAAATGTCTCAGTAACGATGTAAAAGTTGGACAAAATGCAACTTGACTGCAGACGCTTTGAAAACTGTCGGATAAATATCCCATTTATCTGTGGGACAGACTTATGTTTAGAAAAATTAAACGTATTCTAGCTTCTTTTTTTCAACTTAGACTAAATATGTAGTTTTAGTTTTTATGCAGGTGTAATCTACTCAGGAACAAACGAGGGAAAGTGTCGCCACAACTGATTAAATTATAACATTTAGTGCAACATTCATGATTGACCCGGGGAATTCTCATCACATGAGAAGAGTGTCTGACTTTGTTGGATAAAAGCGAGGGAAAATATAAAACCGGGGCTCAAGGGCGCAACGTAGAGGTTGGGAATGCCTTTTAAGTCTGAACCTGGACCAGTGGAAATCTACAAAGGGAGGAAACATTACGGTTTTTTATTTGAAGTGGGAGGTTTTCTGCCTACGGAGATGTGTGAACATTTTGTCGACTCCAGAGGTTCATTTCTGGACTTTCAGATCTTTCATTCTCTCTCTCTCTCTCGTTTCTTTGCATCTGAGACATGAAGGATAAAGCAAGTAAGGCTCCCATTGTGGGAGAGGTCAAAGGTCTTTCAGAACAGGCGGAACCAGATGAAGATCAGCAGAAGAAGGAGAAAATTGGGCTTTTTTGGTGGTTCAGAATCTGGTCCAGAGATGCACCAGTCACTTTTTGATTTATCTCTGTTTAAGGCATGCAGAAGAAAACCAAAATATTTAATGAGTTTCAGGAACTTTCACTGGCAAATATATCAGGCTTTGGTGAAGATTTGTGTTTTTTCCTCACTCCCACCTGCTGCCAGTGCTGTGAAAGCTCTGCACTGGTGGCAACCAGTAAACCCATTCTGGAGCCTGATCGGGTTTTTCAGTGCAAACTGATTTCTTTGTCTATTTTTGAATAGACAAAGACAAGTGTTGCTAATTTCAAACATATCTGCCTATTTTCACAGCTGCGAGTCTGGAAGAAGTGATTTCAGTAACATTAGTAAGGGGAAAAAAACTGAAAATTTGTTTCATCACAATTTTAGGATAATAAATCTCCTAGCATTTGTGTGAAGTTTGCATCATTTGTGTAAAAAAAACTTGGAGAGGGGGGCTGAAACCTGAGGAGAGCTGGGAATAGAAAACCTTTATGTTGATCAAATTTTCTTCATCAATTTGTCAAAACGTTGCAGTTAAGTTATAAAAACTGAGTCTCAGATTTTCCTGACTGGAAGAAAAAGTAGATGGTTGCTGTGGTTTCAGCTACAAATGTTTTCGGTTATTTTCTCTACTAGCATTGTAAATCTAGAGACCGAGATATTTTTCCAGAGCTCTCTGTTTAAAAAAAAAAGAAGCTCAAGCACCACTGGTTTTCTTTCTCCGAGTGGATTTTGGTCCGGACTTTGAATAGGCCATATTGCCACATGAATGTATCTTGATTCATTGCAGCTCTGGCTGTTCGTCTAGGATTTTAAAAAAGTAGAATATAATAAAAAAGTTAAATATTTTTTGTTTAATTTCTGGAAATGATGCAGCATTTGTGTCATGGAGGAAATCAGCTCGAGCCTCAGGCTTCTCCTTTCAAGGCAGCAGGCTGCTGCACATTTTCTTACAGCATTTTTTCCTTCCACTCAACTTTCTGTGAATATACTATGACTTCTTTCACATTCTAATTGTGTGATCATTCTCTGTGAGCCAAAACAACCAGTTAAAAGAAATAAAGGTCAGAATTATGTCACTCAGTGAAATATATGCAAATAAGAAAGCATGCCACACTTTTAAGATTTCATTTCAATTTGTTTCAATTTATTCATTTTTTGTGAAAAACAAAATTCTATTTTTCTGAGAAGCTGAAAAGTGAGTTTTCATTCTCTGTGAGCTAAAATCCTATAAATTAAAATAAAAAAATGATTTCACCTTGTGGAATATGAAAATACAAAAGCACACCACACTTTTCAGAATTTTATTTTAAACCTTTTGGGGAATTTAATTTTTTTACATAATCATCTGGGATGTCAAACTCATTTTCATTTTGGGCCACATCTAGATCAAGAATGGCAGAAAGTATTAACAAACTGTTAAAATACTAATAAATATCAAATGTTTGCATTAAATCTCTTTTCACCTTGATGTAATTTGGTGGAATACATAATATTTAAGCACATTTCTGGAGTCTAAAGGGTCACACTCATGTGCTCTACATCATGTTGATCTGTCTCAAAACACAGAAATAAATATGTTTATTTTGACGCTTGAGGTTGTAGCAAGAGGTGTGAATATTTTTCCAGCCACATGTTGCAGCTTTAAAGAGCCGAGAAGTCGTGACATCTTGAGTTAAGAGTGGACCCAGAAATGAGGAGCAGCTCCTCAGAAACGCGTCTGGCTTTGATCTGGAACAATAAGCCGTTCATTCACAGCCGCGTCGAGTCTGAAACGCAAACAAAAACCCTCCGTCCACGCAAACACCCTCAGACCCACAGAAACTTTTACAATCAGCTCGATGGAGATTTTCTAAACGTAGCTTTTGAATAGAATAAACGTTAAATGAGTAATCGCTGGTTTTATGGGAAGTAATTAAAAGAGTTACACTCTGGTCCACATAAAATCATGGCTCTTCTTGTTTCTGCCTCGCCTCAGGCCTGCCAAGAAGAGCTGACTCATTTCTGCAATAACTCCTTCATGTTGGGAGATGTTGAGGGAAACTCCAGGGTGAAATGAAGAACAAAAAAATGTCTGCACGTTGAGCTGCTACCTGCTTTGAAACAACAAAAAACAGCACATGCTTAATGCTTCTTATAAGGCAGGAGCCAGAGCAGAGGCGCTAAACTAAACTTGTCAATGTGGCAGTGAGTGTTTGGAAATGCGTCCCTCTGTTGGAACGGATCCTGGACTTTTCCGTCAATCAGCATGCAGAAGTTATCCAGCTAATATCCTGATATTATCCTGATATTATCCGCTCCAGGCCATTAGAGCCGAACTTTAAATTAAACCCACACTTAAGAAAAGAAAACAGGTGATCCAATTTAAAAACATTTAGCTAATCTCTTACAAGTAATCAGATTAAGCTTTTATATAAACGGAAATAAATTAAGTTTGACAAACTTAATTTGATTACATGTAATAAATTAACTCTTTATTTTTTAAATGGGAGCTCAGTTCTGTTTTAGTGCAGTGCTGCTTTAAAAGGATCTGTAAAATTAATTAATCTGCTATTTTTTAGCAACTTAATCCTGACATCAAGTATAAAAGTAGAGAAAAATGCAACATTTAATCAAATGACTGACTATGACTTATCGTTTTCTTGGGGTATAAATATGTGACACAAATTTAAATTTCTCTAATTTCTTAAATGATATAAATTCTACTTACTGCATCCAAGTCTGTTCTAAGAAAACAAAGACAAATTTTAAGTGTAAATGTCCTGTGTTTCATCTGCCAAAATAATAAAAGAAATGCTAACTTGTCCTTCAAAAAGCCTTACATCTTCATTTCAGCTGAAAATCAATCTGAATGTTTTTTTCTGGTGTTTTTTGCATTTCTGAAACTTCAGGCATCAGGTTTGCTCAGAAGATTTAAGATCTCATGAAATTTATCTTGTTTTGAAAGGGTTTCTGTTTCTATGGAAGACTATTTCTGCCATGAAAGAAAAAATAAAAAGCCCAACAGGATGTCATAATTATGGTTTAAGTTATAATTGCGAGAATAAAAATTATAATTGCAACTTTTAAAGTTATAGTTTTGAGGTAAAAAGTCACATTGTTTTTCTAAGAAGGGTTGCTTTAGTTTCACATAATCATACTTATGATTTTATATCACAAAATTATGACTTTGAATCTTATAATTATGACTACATCTCAAAAATTTTTTTGAATGAATCTCATAATCATTACTTTATCTCATGATTGTGATTTTTGTATCTCATAATTATGACTTTGTATCTTATGACATTAAAAATCTAAATTATGAATTCCTGTTGGGCTTTTATTTTTTCTTTCATGGCAGAAATGTGTTTCCATCGTTACATCATGACCTCATTGAAAATTGATTTGAGTGACTATCAAAAGCAACTTGATGCCTGCTCTGCCCTCATGTGGAAGTAAGCCATACCCCGGACAAACGGCCAGAAGGCAGAGGTTGAGGACCTCAATGCGTTTACAGACCTTAATGAATGTAAAGGTGAGTTGCTACACACTCATGTCCAGTAGGTGGCGGTATGCACCTGAAGGTTGCTTGCGATCCGCCATAATAGAAAAGAAGAAGAACTGAATGCGTTACAGAGACATTTCTGTCTTATCAGCCCGCAAAGACGTCAGGTGAGAAAATCCTCCAATGAGTCCTACATCATCAAGCAAAGCTACATTCACTTATTGATCTTCGATTTGACTATCAATAAGTGTCGTTATGACACAGAATGGGATGTTTACTATGAATTACCTTCGTTCAGATGAACATGTGGTGGTTTCCGTTGTTCATAGTTTCATTCAGATGGACATGAGGTCGGCTGCAGGCCTCGCGTTATTCCAGACTCTATCTGGGTTTTGGAAACTTAATAAACTGTATTCCGCCCTCTGAACGCTCTGGGAAATGGCTGCTGGGATTAAATGTTCCCCATTGACGACGCACGACGATGACTTTCTATTATTTTCCTCAAAATCTCTGACCGCAGCTCGTTATCCATGATGAACCCCTTTATTTGCCGCATTTACCGCCACCTGTCGGATTGGAGTGTGAACGTCAACCACCCGGCTGCGACGGAAGCTCAGCTCCTCCAGATAAGGGGCCTGGACTTCGGGACAAATTGTGACCGCTTATTGGTCAGTTGCTGATAAACGTCCTGAAATGATTAATTGACGGGTGGCGTCATGTCAGTTCTGCTTTATAATATATGTTTATACATATTATCTTTAAATCTCCTTTTGTTCTGAGTACATATGCATTTTTGTAGCCATATTGCATCCACACTGTTCCTCCTCGCGTCCTGCACCCAAACATAGAGGTGGGACCAGTGGCAAAAAATATACTCAAGTAAGAGTAGATGTACTTCTACATATTTTCACTAAAGTAAAAGTAAACATTGACTCAAGTAAGAGTAATAAAGTATTTAGTAAAAAATAAAAGTCCACTCAAGTACTGAGTTACTGATCAAATTATGAATCATTTAATATTTAAAAATTACATCATCAGACGGACCAAAAATATAAGCTTAAGTGAATATTTTTTGTATTTTAAGAACCAAAATGACAATAATTCCTATAAGTAATAATAAAATAACAAGTAAATGTAAATAAGTGAAAATGTAAAATTTAGTAAATGTAACTAGTTACGACCCCCCTCTAGCCAAACTTTCAGTGAGCGGATCAGGCTGGCTGTGTTTACTGTTCAGTCCAGAGCGCTGATGTGATGAGACACCGAGCCGATACCAGGGCCAGAGGTTCTGCCGGTTTGACCTCCAGCAGCTCTGGTCGACCCAGAGATGGAGCCTGGGTCCAGACGGGGGAGAGGGGTGAGCGAGGTGACCTCTTAGCAGGTCAGCTCTGACCTCTGACCCCTCCACAGCAGGCCGTGACACTCCACTCGGTGCTTTCTCCAATAACGCAGCGGGATGAAAGGAGCGGCTGCGTTCAGAAAGAGAACCGGGTCGACCGCTGCACATGTGGAAACCCTGAGACATACAAAAAAGGTTTGTTTCGCCTCCCGAGTTTTAGTTTTATCAGCTGAAACCATATCCTTTATTAACTGGATGAAATCCCTGCAAACTTTCACCCTTTAGATGCTAAAGTCACATTCTCTGTTTTTACGTCAGCATCAGTTTTAGTGTTTTTCACAAAACTGCAATGAAAACATTTTCTTCACATCATATCTGTAGCCTGTGCCAGCTTTTTCAGGTTTGAATACAACAGATATCGATGCCATATTTGTTGTATATGCTGTTAATGGTGGTAATACATTTTTTTTGTACCTCACAGGGGTCATGTGATCAACAGCCGGATGTTACTACTGGTGGAAAATACGAAGAAGATGACAGGAAGTGGTAGGAAGATGTTTTGTAATGACTTATCATGTGAACAAAGTTATTTACATGTGACTTTGATTGCATTTCATTTAACATCTCTTGCAAAATAGTTTTTTTCAATTGGAATATGAACAGAGTTTTTGTACATTTGTAATGAAAATGCAGCTACAGATTTTATTTCCAGTCTCATGTTTTTATGTGTGAAATCCCATGAAAAAAAACTGCGTACAAAAAACTTTCTCTTTTTTTCGGGTCAGATATTTTGGATTTATTTGTAGATTTTTATCAGCAACTGATCTGTAAAGAAAAAACAAACACGTAATTTACATTTCAGAATTTGTTTGCAAATTCAACAGATACGGATTAATAATGCAAAAAGTTGGGTTGTTTTGCTGTTTTCTGGGAAGATATACATTTTTATCAGGCGTATTATGGTTTACAACAAATAAAGTGTGAAAAACCTCAACATTGTTACAGCTGGTGGAAGTTTGCAGATGAACATCTTTGCAGAGATTTCCCCTTCAGGCTTCTGGGTCAGCCAAGTGTTAATCTGCTCATTAGTCCGTTGGATTGATGACTGCAGGATCCCACAAAGCACAAACAAGCTGCCTGTTTTCATATCAAAAAGCCCTGCAGCGCTCTGGTTTTGGTTCCACCTTGGAGCCTCCCCGGGTTGCGTATAAGCGTCGAGACGGTGGAGCGTCAGAGAGAGTTTGCCTCGGCACGTTGTCTGCCAGGGAGGGAGGCGAAGGGAAAGCGGATCTCTAGCTACGTTCACGTCTTTTCCATCAGCAACAGCAGTCACTTCAGTCATCCTTTAGACATAATTTCACAACATTTCTGGTGTGGCATACAGGAAGTCCATCCTCCAGAGCAACTTGTTTACTGTCAGAGAACAACTCTGGTTCAACAGCTTTTTTGTTAAAGAGGATGTATGATCCAAAATTTACATTTTACACGCCTTTGTTGTTCCATTTGAGTCAGAATTGCTTCTAAAAACAAACCAAGTGCTTAAAAAATCCACCCAGTCAGTTTTTTGGCAATAACTTCATGTTTTTTGGTGTCTGGAAAATAGGTCATTTCAAAAACCCTCAGAATGTAACGTCACAAATCAGCTGACTGACCATTACTTAGCAACCCTGGTAGAATACCGCCCGTTACCTAGCAACCCAAGCTGAGCTCCAGCACGTTTGGTCAGCTGGTTTTACCGCTCTATGTGCCGTACAATGGCTGTTGGAAGAGACAAGGGTTTTGTTGTTGACTTCCCATCCAGAAATCACTTGCTGCATTCTGATTGGTTGTGCAGGAGGCTCCACTTCTGCTTTTCAAAGACGTACGATTGTATATTTGCGGATCTGTTTGCAGCCATTTTCATGTGTGAGTGTAAACATTGAGTTGGAGAGAATAGACTAAAATGTATTTATGTAAAAATTATTTTGTGCAAAAAAAATGAACTTGTTTTGCACCTCGTAGATCTTTTCTAACCCGTTAAAAGACGCATAGTAAGCCACCTTTACAAATATGTATTTTTCCCTACAGGACAAAGTGCCTTAAAATAGTATTCATAACCCTTTAACATTTCCACATTTGATCACATTCTACACAATGTGCAACTATGCCAACTCAAAACCACTTTTCACAGCTAAATTACTTAATAAATAGACATAAGAGCTCAACAGTAAATGTCTTTATTGTTTTTAATCTGTTGTTTAGGTTGTTTAGCCATCAGATTGGTGCAAAGTGCTGTTATTGTTCCAGGAAGCCATGATCATTCATGCCATATTCGCCATATTCTTCACAAATATGGCGTTGGCGTCTATGCTGCTGCTACATGTTTAGCATTAAGATGCTATTTTAGCCTTGAATAGCTACTATGATAGGCTAACTCCTATAAGCACAACTTGAACACAACCACAGTCTTTTCCAGCATCCAATCAGATCGTTTTTTTGATGTTGAAATTAACTCCCAGTGGACCGAGAGAAATGGTTTTGTTGCACATCACTGTTGTTACCCGATGTAGCTTGTGCGTCAGATTTACGGGTGTAGCAGAAACATGCAAATACAAATGTTCCTCTTTGGACTTTTATTATATGAAAGTCAAAAATAAAAAAGTAATTAAGTGCATAAAAGTTTATGTAAAAAATTCATTGAAATAAGCGTGTCCTGGCCCTAATTTATTAGCAAAAAAAAAACATATAAATGTTATCTTTATGCTTAATAACAAAAAGGCACCAACAGTAGCTCTGCTGCCTTACAGCAAGAAGCTACTGGGTTCAAATCCCAGCCTGCTGTCTTTCTGCATGGAGGTTGCATGTTCTTCATGTGCATATGTAGGTTTTCTCTGGGTACTCCGGCTTCCTCCCACAGTCCAAAACCATGACTGTCAGGTTTATTCATTTGTCTAAATTGCATTTAGGTGTGTGATGGGCTATGGTGGGCTGGAAATAATGCATTTTATGCAATATTTTTTTTTCTTTGTACTACTTATTAAGCTCTAATACACAACACATGTCATCTCAAGGTTCTTAACTGGATTCAGTCTGAACCAACAAAAACTTAAGTGGACAAATTTCCCTTTTTTCCATCTAGGAGATAATTTCTTTTTAACGACAGTTAGTCTGAGACAGCCATAAATCAACAGATCACAGGTCTGCAAATATCTTCCTCCATCTTCCCCCCTCCAGACATTTTCCTTCCCTTAAGAAGGTGACTCATCTTCCACCAATCAAAGAGCGGCACCAATAATCGCTCACCTTGGACCTCCCCTAGTTTAGATTTGCACCTGTGATAAACGTGTCTACCGCTGTGTTTAATTGCAGCCTTTTCATCATAATTTAATGTTTGTTTCCTGTCGTTTTGGCTGCGAGCGCAAAAGGCTGTAATTTCTACATCAAGGGTGTGTTTTTTTATTTTTTATGAATGAGTAGCAGGTGGAGCAGACGGTGAAGAAACCATTTTACCAGTGAGATCATCTGGAAAGTGAGTTTTATTGACTGGTATTGATAAACCGTCCCACTAAACTGGCTGCTATCCCACAAGCAAACATTCGTGGAGCTCCGCTGCACAGTGAGCAAACAGGAGATAATTAGGCTAATATCTCTTTGAAGTATAGTGCATTGCAATTAAAATAGAACAGATAAAAGATGAGACAATAATAGATCTAAGGAGGACCTTGACTGAGTGTTGTTTAACAAAGAGCATTTTGTTTGACACAGTTCTTTTTTTTTTAACTCTAAAGTTGGGAGAGGAGGGAAAACATCAGGAAACAAAATTATAATGTTCATCAAGTCTGCAGCTGATTCTGTGTTTATTTCCTGCTTTAGATCCACCAGCAGTCTGAAAGCTTTCTGAATCTGCTGGTGATAAATTATGCTCTGTGTGCAGATACAACTCTTCCTTTAAACAACATGCAAAATGTAAAGTGAGAGACAACTGAATCCAGGTCACAGCTCAGCAGGAGGTCCTGCGTTTCATGTGCGATCCAGAGGGGTCACTCTTATGAACTCATTAGGAGAAAAAAATGCAAATGTGTTTTTTTTTCTAACCGTTTCACTCCTTTCTGCTGCTTCCATCAGGGGATTTTTTTGTTTTTGTTCATTTAATAAAACCTTACATGTCAAGTTTGTTATTGAGAAGATAAGAATAAAACAATGACATAAGTTTGTTCTGGTTCTGTTTACTACAAAACTGAAAGTAAAACAGAAATCTGCAGTAAATAAGCTGATGCTGCCTGTGAAAAGCATCAGGAAATGTTTTATCTGAATCAACGATCTGCGCTCGAAGGCCACATCTGCTCTATTCTAGTGTTGTGAATGGAAGGGCCGCACATAATCTCTCTACTGGCCGCAAATGGCCCCCGTGCCACACCTTGGACACCCCTGCTCTGCATAAATAAACTGAATTGAAATTAGGGTAAATTTTAAATCTTTGTCTGTTTTTTTTTTTCATGAGGTAGAACCAAACTTTGCGACTGGTTACCTTCAACAGATTACAAATGCATCTCAATAAATTATAATCAAAAAGTTAATTTATTGCAATAATTTAAAATTATTCTATTTATATTTATCCCACATAGATCAATATATATCAAGCTTTTATTTTTGTTCATTTAATGATTACAACTCACAGTTAATGAAATTCAAAATTCTGTTTCTCTGAAGTCTGTCTCAAAAAATGACTTATTTGGCTGAATACTTTTTCCTTCCACTAAACTTTTCATTTGGATACAGCACTGTGAATATCCAGTTTGTTTTTTTTTTTGTTGATAACTAACTCCGTCCTGGTGATTTTAGCAACTGGAGCGGCGATGCACAGAGGAGTCGGGTTTGATGTTGAGGGGAAAGTTCTGGCGCTGCTTCATCAGAGAGTCTGTCATTTGCAGCCTTGTCATCAAGACCCTGAACCTGAATTATTGTACACCTTGTCTTTACTGCAAAGATTTATTATCTCTACAGAGTCGTTTAGGAAATGGTAAAACATTTCACATCGGTGGAGCTTCTCTCTGAGCTGCTTGGACTCGGATGGTACAACAACTAGATCCCGCTCTGCTTTTTTAAATTGGTCATAAAAATACCTGACATGAACATGAAGGAGCCTTCATAAATGTTAAAGACTGTTGTCATTAAGTGTCATTCTGTAAATAATGACATTTTTATTGCAAAGTTACACATTAAAGGTCCATCAAAAGTATCAGCTTTGCATTAAAAGTGTCATTTTTTATTGAATGACACTTCTATGACACAGTCATACATATTCATGGAGTCTTCATGAATATTTATGATGGTGTCATGTCAGTCTTATGCACACGCCTTCAAATAAAGTCTTACCAATAGTTATTCAAGCATTTTTTCTTTAGACTTTGGCTACTTTTTCCACTCAATTTTTAGTTCAGTTCAGGAACAAACATAAAACTCTCATCTCGCATTGTGAGGGATTGACCTTAGCTATCTCTGGTTGGCTCAGGTTAGGGCTGGAACGTGTTAACATGTTGATTTCAGTTAATTATCTACAAACATTTTAACTCGAAATAACTTTTTTTCATACTAAAGTCGAAGCTGGAACCTTTGTGTTTGCTTGTTTCTGGTACACCTGTAAATCTCACACACAAGTGACAGCCGCTAAAAGCAGCGATGGACGACAAAGCCACTTCTGTCAAGCCCACTTTGGGTTAATGTCTGCTTCTAAAAGCGATCTGATTGGACGCTGGAAAAGACTGTTGTTGAGTTCAAGTTGTGCTAAAAACAGTTAGCTTATTAGTGAAGCTATTCAAGCCTAAATTAGCATCTCATTGCTAAGCATGTAGCAGCAGTGCTAACGCTACTGTCACATTTTTACAGAAGGATTTGTTCAAAGACGTTACATAAACCTGACTGGAAAGTTGAATCTGTTGTTTATTCTCTTGATTTATGGTTTTCAGTTAAACTGCAGTTAATCAAGTACAGATTGTGCAATTAACTCAAAATTTTAATTGACTCCCATCACCTACTGTAACATAAACAGGATGGAATTGAGTTGTAGCTGGAACTGATATCTCAATATGATCTAATTATTTCAATTAAATCTTTTTTTTTTTTTTTAATCCAAGACTCCACCAGTGGTGTCAATTTTTTTTATCACAATCATCAACAAAGTTATCAAGTTGAAAAGGATGTGGGCCACACAAAATATGTTTTAATTCAAAAATTAAAAAATAAATATCTTGTTTCCTTTTTTACTTTTATAGTCAACATGCAAGGTTTTATTAAAATAAAACATATTTTAGTTATAAAAGGGATCTGTATTTTATTCTCAATGCAAACCATTAAAGGGCCAGACTGAGGTTAGCTAAAGTTTGCTTCAGGTTCTGTTGACTAAAAAATTTTAATAAAACAGAAATCTGCCGTAGATAAGAAACTGATTTTCTCTGTGAAAAGGTTCAGAAAATGTTTTATCTGAATCAGCGATCTCCTTTTTAAGGTCAGATTTACTTCATTGTGGTTGGAGGGGCCGCACATAATCTTCTGAAAGGGCGCAAATGGCCCCCGCACCACACTTTGGAGACCCCTGCTCTACATAAATAAACTGAATTAAAATTAGGGTAAATTTTAAACCTCATGTTTGCTTTTTCATGCTTGTCCTGAGGTGGGACCACTTTGCAACTGCCACAAATTCATCTCTGTAAATTAAAATGTCTTGAAAAAGTTCATTTATTTCAATAATTTAAACTCATGCTATTTATATTTATCACACACAGAGTGATACATATCCATTTATTCCCATTCATATAACAATTACAGCTCACAGTTAATAAAAATAAGAGATAATCTCTGAAAAGCCTGTATGATTTAATAGCCTGAGGATATTTTCCTTCCACTAAACTTTCCATTTGGATGCTTGAATACCGAACTGTCAATATTCAGTTTGTTTCTTTGTGATTTTTGTTGATAATTGTCTGAATAATCAATATAAAATAATGTTTTGTTGATTAAATGTGATATTTGGATTTTTGGGGGCTGAAAGTCATAGTCACCTAAATAAACAGGAACAAGCGTTTAAAATAGGCCTGTGTTACTATTTATACAACAAGGACTTAACTTTACGAATTTGATGTGTCCCCTCTAAAAAATTAACCACCTTGCGGTGATTATGCTCTTATTTTTCTGATTAAGTTCAAAAGTTTAATGTGATAAGCAGCCAAAAACACGCAGATTGAGATTAGACGTTTGTTTTGTATTGATTCTCCAGTAAATGGAGAGAAGACGTGAATAATTGAAGCGGTAATCTGCTTGTTTTGGATCGCAGCGGCGGCGTCGGGCCCAGCAGGCCCGTCTCTCGCTCTCCCATCCTGGCAGGCCTGAAATCTCTTCCCTGTTGATTTCCCGTCACTTCCTCCCAGCTTTATGATTTAAAACCAAATAAAAAGAAAAGGAGGTTGCTGCTGCTTGGTGAAAAAAAAAGTGCTGGATAATTAAATTAAATAGTGTAATGAGGTAGAACCGAGACTTTTTTCCTACAGCAGGGTGGAAGGAAAACATCCAAAGCGTTTTTTTTACCTTTTCATTGCAGTTTTTGGCTGAAAATAAGAACTGTTTAATGTTGAGGGTCTTTCCAATGAAAGGTTCGGTTGTTTCTGTGTGAAATCTGTCTAATTAGCTCTCTCTCTCCCTCTTTCTGTTTTTTTTAGGGCTGAATCTGTGCGCGCGTGGAGGAGCACGCGCTTTCCGCTATACTCTGGAATGCAGCCAGTCTCGCGCTTTGAATCCAAAACCCAAAAAGCCTTTGATCTTTTTTCCCTTTTTTTCTCCTCTCTCTCCTCGCCGTCTCCTTACCCGGAAGAGAACCCCCTTCTCTCTCTCTCGCTCTCTCTCTCTTTCTCTCTCTCTCTCTCTCAGCTGGGATGAACGCACACGTGGAAACGTTGGCTCGGATCCACACTCGGCCCAAATTTAGTCGTACAAAGGGAGAGCAGGGGGGAGAGAGGGGGGAGCGGACGGGGTGAGGGGGGAGTTGGGGATGAAAGAGGCAGCCGCCGCCAGATCAAAGGCAGCCGCGGCTCCGCCCCGCTAACTCCACCTCCGCGCTTTATAAAGATCTGCCTCCAGATCCCAACTTGGATTCTCACGCAATCTCTCAGCGCTCAGACGGAAACAAGCCCGCTTTTCATTCTGTGCTTTTAGTCATTTTTATTTAAAAAGTTGTTTAAGAAAAACTTATGTATATATTTTTATTTTTAATAATTTTTGATCAATATTAAGCTTTGATTTAAATTATGTAATCTTAAAAAAGAATAACAATGCATCTGTTTATATAAATAAATCTGCCTTTATGTGTGTTTTAATTCACTCCTGTTGCTTATTTTGGACAAAAACACAAAATTTCACACGGATTAAATAATTATCTTCTGTAATGCACAAAAGCAGATTATTTTTGGCCCATACTAATTTTTAATATTAATGCATTTTTTAAAATAATTTACTTACTCTACAGCGTTTTGATATTTATTATAACAAAAATATTTTATTTATGCATTTTTTTACATCTCTTTACCCTGCAGTATTTAGATTTTTAAAATAATTTTCATTATGAAAAGTAATTTTTTTTATTGTTTATGCCTTTATGTTTTTACTCTACAGTATTTAGACATTGTATTAAAATAATATCGTTATTATTGTGTAAGGATTTGTTTGTTTACATTTTTTATTCTGCAGTATTTACTTTTTATGTTTATTTTATTTTGCTTACAAATAAATTGCACTTATTTTTTATTTTTTTTTAAACAATTGCTTTTAAATTGACCTAGGTATAAACAGATAAATGTAATTTTTGCTTCGTACTGAAAGTCATAATTTTTTGGTTGTTTTGGGGACTTTTTCCATCAGTTTGAAGGGAATTGGCTGCTTCTCCTCCTTGTCTCTCCATTTGCTGGGAGTTAAATCTCTCTCTCTCTCTCTCTCTCTCTCTCTCTCTCTGTCAATCAGAGCCTCGGCTTCCCTTTCATCTCTCCTTCCTCCCAGTGACTGAAGGGGGAGAGAAAAGGAGGAGGAGGAGGAAGAGGGAGCGCAGCTACATTATCAACACACACACACTGCTATCATTACACTGAAGCTCTGCGGGAGCGGCGGGAAGTCGGTCCACGGCGGCTCTTCCTCTCTTGTCTTTCTGCTTTTTTTATTTGATTGTTTCAGGACTTTTTATTTTTTATTTTTTGCTTTTATCTGTCCTCATCTGAGCAGCTTTGAGGATTTATTTGCAGGCAGCTTATTCCCGTTAAAGCTGCATCCCTTCACCGTGTTTTCATTTATCTCCACCGGATCACGCAGGGACGTATTTTTACTTTTATAAAAACACTTTTTATTTTTATCATTATTATTTGTTGACTCGTTTCAGGATGAATTTAGACACAAACTGATTATTGTTTATCCTCATGACTTCTTTAATCACAGCTCCGGATTCTGATCTGTCTAATCTGGCTCAGAGATTTCAGCTTTTTTAATAGTTTTGAGAAAAAAGGAAAAAACCCGCAAAAACCTGCGGCTCCGCTCCTCCTGTTGCTCTTCTGAAAACCCACCGGCTGCGCTGCGGTTCCTTCCTGCCTTCCTGCCCACTCGGTTGTGCTCGGATCTCGGTGGGAGTTAACCTGAAACCCCGCAGCCGCTGAGCAAGCACGCAAACCCCGCACCATGCCTCAGCTGTCGGGCGGCGGCGGAGACCCGGAGCTCTGCGCCACGGATGAGATGATCCCGTTCAAGGACGAGGGCGACCCGCACAAAGAGCAGATCTTCGCCGAGCTCAGTCACTCGGAGGAGGAGGGGGACCTGGCGGACATCAAGTCCTCGCTGGTCAACGAGTCCGAGATCAGCCCCAACAGCAACAGCCACGACGTGAGTCCGCTCTGCTGCCCCCAAACTGCCCCGGTCACCCATAATCTGGGTTAAAAAATCCTAAAACTGCCCCGTCCACCCATAATCTGGGTTAAAAAAAAATCCTAAACCTGCTTCATTCTCCCAGAATCTGGATTGAAAAAAAAAAATCTTCAAACTACCCCATTCACTCCTAATCTGGGTTTAAAACCGCTCAAACTGCTTCATTTTGACCTAATCCAGGTTACAGTTTCCACTACAGATTTTTTATCAGCTGAGTCACTCCTGATTGAACCATTTACATTTGACCTGCTGGAACTTCAAAGATGCTCATAAAATCTGGATTAAAAATATCTCCTGATACTCCTGCAGAAACCTTAAATGCTTCTGAATTTAATCCAGACTGAGGCAAATCTGAACACAAACAGATTATAAACTGCGTTTATTTAAGATGGGAGATTTTGGGGCCTTGTGAGTCAAACACTTCTTCATCCTGATGTTTATCATATTCCTGATCATTCCAGTCGTATTTTATGATTTACTGCATTGATCCGGTTAAAATAATCCAAAATGTGATCAGGAGAAGAAATACTTGTATAAATTTGTTAAATTTGACTTAAAGTGTCTGTTATGTTAATTTTTAAATGAAAATGTCGGGCAGCTTTTCTGAGTCTTTGCAGGTGAATTTGGAGGATTTTCTTTAATTTAGATATTTTTGGCATGAAGCTGGTCACTAAACGGAGGCTGAATGTTAATGAGGTTCAACCTGACTCACCCTGAAGTCATTCCCTCTCCTCAGAGAAACGATTATTAAGATTATTATTCTTTATTTGAATGTTTTAAAAAATCAGATGATTGGTTTGGAAGAGCATCAGATGCGTTAATATTTTAAATTTTTTTTGAACGTTTTCTGGGTTTGAACTGTGAGAGCGGACCAGTGGTACTGGAAATAAGTTAATTTGTAAGCTGCTTAAGGACATGAAGCTTAATTAAGTGTTTCCTCTGAAGCTTTGATGAGGACTGCCAGGGCATCGTGTGTGTGCGTGTGCGTGTGTGTGCATGTGTGTGAGAATCTGACTGATTTCTTTCTGTTTTCTCTTCCAGGCAGCTAGACAGTCCCAAATAGCTCCAGATTCGTACCATGAAAAACACAGAGAGCACCCTGACGACGGTAAGAGACGCACAGCTGTTTTCTCCTGGAAAACGACAAACGTTTAGTTTTACTAACCAGATCAGAGGCGACTCCAGCAGAAATGCTTATTTTGGTCCTGCACTGCAAAAACACAAAATCTTACCAAGTAACTTTAGTCTGGTTTTTGACTGAGATGTCTTTGTACGCTTTAAATTAACTTAAAAGTAACTTTTTAGCTTGTTTAAATCAATAATTCCTTTGTTGGTGAAAAAGTGAGAATTATTTCATAATTGATCAACATTAAGGAACTAAAACAACCTGAAAAGTTTCTTCTAAGTTACTTTTCCTTTTATTCCAAGTGTTAGAAGATATTTACACTTGAAAATATTTTCTAGTTTTATAGACTTCTTAAACCTTGGTAAGATTTAGTGTTTTTTCCCTTCTGCTAGTCCGGACACGTTGCCTGACTCCGTAACCATGGCGACGAGGCGCCTGCAGGAAAAGCTAAGCAAGAAAGCAAAACAAAAATAGCAGGAAAAGGAGGTGAAGCGTTTTCACCTGGGGAGCGGCGCGTCAGCTGCAGGGATTTGTGATGTCACAGGCAACACGTTGCCCCCCCTGGGGACTCATTGCCCCCCCCCACCCCCCTCTGGGGACTCATTGCCCCCCCACCCCTCCCTCCTTTGGGACTCACGGCTGTCTGACCCCGCGCCTGCAGGTCGTAGTCAGAGCGTGTCTCCTTTTTGTTCCTCCTCCTTCAAAACCAAACACTGGCCTCCCTCTTCACGTCAGCCATGTTGCCATCGGCCACTGCCCCCCTCCCACCCCTCTAACCCCCCCTCTCGGGTCAGAGGCGCAGTTGGGGCGTCTCCTGCTTTGACACAGCCTGTATGTTCTCCTAATTGGTGCTAATTGGCTCAGAGGGGCTCCATTGTTGCGCCGCATAATGGCGCCCTCCTCTCTTTGACAAGGGGGAGAAAGGAGGAACAAAAGGCCGCGGCGGCGCGGGGCCGCGGGGTTAAAGCCACAGAAAGCGATACGATCACCAGGTGAACTTCAGAGCAGCTTTGTTCGCTGAAACAGAAAGTAACGCTGCCTCTGGTTCTGCTGTGTGTGTGTTTGGACCAGGAAAACACCCGGACATGTACAGTAAAGGCCACCCGTACCCGGCCTACCCAGGCTACATCATGATGGGCAACATGAACAGCGACTCCTACATGAACAACGGCTCGCTGTCGCCGCCCATGGCCAGAACGGTGAGTACCGGCCCGGTTCTGGGCCACAAAACCGAACCTGAACCTGCAGAAAAAACCAAGCAGACGGTTTCATGACTCTGAAACCCGTCTGAACGGATGTGTTTTCACTGAAATGTAGCAGGTTTTCCATCTAAATACTTTAAAACCAGCTGTGCTCCAATAAATCGGCTCAGATTTCTGTAATTTTGGAAAATAGGTCGATATTTAACTCGATAAATCGATTTTATCTTTCTCCTTAAAGGCCTGAAAATCAGAAAAAGATGCAAACTTAGCAACTTTGTTACTATATTTAGCAACTTTTCAGACAAAAACAAACTGGTATCAGCTAAAATCGGAATCGGTAGATCACATCGGCAATCGGTTAATTAATGAGAGCCTCGCTTGGTTTGTCGTCCATCAATGATTTGGTTGTTTTTGATGTAGTTCTGCAGATGTTGTTTTAAATATCGTCAAGTTTTCGCAGCTCAGACGTTTTTGTTTCACACATTTTTAAAACTGGAATCTCCAAATTCATATTTAGTTTTTTATGAAACTGTCACCTGAACCAGAGGCATCCAAAGTTAAAAGAACCAAGAAAATAAAAATAAAATCAAGTAAATGAAGTAGTCCAATGTTTTTGTTTTTTTGTAGAAAAGCAATGTAATTCATTACAGATCCAAAAAGATATATATTTTACATGTTATATTAACAAAAAAATCATCCCGACATAAACAGGATTTATGTCACTTGGTATTTTTAGCCAAGTTCAATAAATTAAATAAAAGCTGATTTGAGTTTCTCAGTGAAAGTCTCTGGATAAACGCGGTTCTACTTTCTATCAAAGACAAATCATTAGAAAATTGTCTGTGATCATTTTTCCCTGATTAGTAAATAAACACTCTCCACCTGAATCATCCACCTGTGCTGTGTTGTAGTAGGGGCCGCTTTAGATCAGTCCAGGGGCCACAAATGGCCCCCGGACCGCACTTTGGACCCCCCTGGTCTGAAGGAAAAATTAAAACAGAATTAAAAAAATAATAAATCCGCCTCATTTACTGAGATTCTAATCTTTGATTTTAAATCGGGAAACGATCATTTGATCAGGAAATAACGGAGTGAAAACAGGAAGTTTGGGGTAAAAATGGAAAAGAAGCTCGACGGAGCTTCATATTTAGTTTTTTATTTTGTTAAAAAATATCAGAAATGACTAATTACAGAAGATAAAATCATGTATTGATCTGTAAATGAGGAATTAATTTTAAAATGTACCAACAGTTTGAATTAAATCGTGTCTTCCCATAGATAAAGAAAAATAATCTAAAAAATTAAAAAGCATCTATCATTGGTTTTAATTAGACAATGCATTTATTTTCTGTATTTTTGCTCGAGTTGACCTCCATGTTGTTGTCAGTTAGCCTGTTAGCGCAGCCTGCAGACTCACAGCCCGGCCCTGAGGAACACCAAGCTGGGCTGCAACCTGTCAGATGAACCACATTTAAATCTGCTCTTATCTACAAAGCGCCTTTGATTTTTTTTTTCTCCTATCTGGCTCTGAGTTTTTTCCACTCAAAATAAGAAGCGTGATTTGTATCTAAAGAGTTCGCTGATCTCAGGAACCAGGAGCTCTTCCAGATCGCTTATCTTCAGTTTGGGAAACCAAATGTCTGAATGTGCGGGAACTTTTTCTGCTCGACCCGGATAAACCCGAGAGTTTCAGCTCCGTTCAGAAATCATCCTCTGCATCGTTTATCAGTGGTTATTGAACTAAATGTTTATCAGTTGCCATTAAATGTCCCTCAGACTTGATTTAAGAGAAAAAGAAATTGGCTTTTTCTCTGCTGTTGCTCCTTTTCTTTCATTCTTAAAACTTATTTTGATTCGTTGGCATTCAGTTGAGGTCTGACGCTGTAACTTTTCTGTTGGGATGTTTTAGTTTTACTCTTTTCGTCATTTTCTTCTGCTCTGATTTGGTATTTTTCATGTGTCCTCGTCCAGAACTTCAGTGCGTTTTCAAACTTTCTTTTTAAAAAGCGCCACATAGATAAACTTTGGCAACTTCAGGCTAGCTGCTGCTTTCTTCTTTCTTCAAAAACACAAAATATTTACCAGTAATTTAGTTTAGGCTATAGTGCAAATATCTTAGTATACTTGGAAACTAACTTAGAAGTAACTTTTCAGTAATAATCTTTGTAATTAGTGGAACTAGTACTTTTTAAAATCACCATTAAAGGAATTATTGGCCTAAAATGAGCTCATATTTCTTACTGAAAAGTTACTTTGAAGTTATTTTTGTCTTATTTCAAGTGAACTAAGACATTTGCACTAGAAACTAGATCAAAACTTCTTGGTAAGATTTTGTGTTTTTGCAGTGTTAAAAGGGAATAGTGAGTTTGGTCCTGTTAGTCTTCCACTGCAAAAACACAATATCTTACCAGGTATTATTGGTTTAGTTCACTTAAAACAAGACTAAACAAACTTAAAAGAAACATTTCAGCAAGAAATAGGATCTTGGTTTAAGTCAATAATTCATTTAATATTGATTTTTAAAAGTAGTTAGTCCACTGGCAGATTATTTCACTGAAAAATGTTGTAAGTGAATTTATCTGACAGTGGAACTAAAACTTTTTCACCTATATTAAGGAATTATTGGCTCCTTTATCTCACTGCAGAGTCACTTGTTAGACAGTTTCATCTATTCTGAAGACATTTGCATTAGAGACCAGATAGAAATACTTGGTCAGATTTTGCGTTTTTGCAGTCAAGCTTCTGCTGTCCGTCCAGTTGGCATCGGGGCGTCCAGCAGGGCGCCGACGCAGGAAGTGCTCCCACCTGGTTAGGAAGAACAACAAGGCCGCTTCTTGTTGTGAATTCCCCGGGAGTTGGATGGAGCGGCGGAAAGTTGCCTCTGCGTTGTTGTGAGAGTCTGTTTTTTGGGAAGCAGATGTGATTGTCGGGGGGTAGAGGCCACATGCTGAGTGTAAAGGATCTTCTTTCACACGCAACTCTATCATGGGATGATGTTAAAATTGCGTCGTTCCCCCTTTGAAATAGTTGCGGGAGTGAAAAGAAAGTGTGGCAGTTTGGAGAAAATTGGATTAATTCGAGCGCTTTCCTGTTCGCTTCTGGAAATTCTGTTCTGATGTTGAGATTTTTGCTGGTTTGTGTTAATCCGTGGCACCGAGAAGCTCATAAACCTCAGTATGGAGACCAGCTGAGTGTGTTAGAGGAAATTACCCCTCAGTGCAGATGTGTAAAACCAGGCAGTTCGGAGGCAAACCTCCTGCCCAAACTTCTAAAACCTTTTCTTTTGCTGTGGTTAGCCTCCCTCCCCCTGTCTCCAATAAAACAGAAGTCATTTTCTACGCGTTTCTCTCGCCGATCCAATAACAAGTGGAAGAATCCCGACTTTCTCACTGATGTCAGCTCGCCTGCTCTGCTGCCGGCCACCGCAGCCTCAGTATCTGCAGGCCTGGGATCAGTTTTCACCCAGATCAAAGCAACATTCTCCCTTTCATTCTCTTCCATCCTCGCCCCCCGTCCCAGCAGTTTAGATTGATTTCCATTGACCATGACATTCCTGCACATGCCGGAGTCCAGTCTGCGAACAGAGGGTAGCGTTTGCTGATTGTCAGCAGATTTTGGGGACTCCCAGATTAATGAGCAGACTCTGCTACAGAAGCTCAGACTTTACACCAAAACATGTCCACAGTTAAGAGAAATGAGTAACTTTTACCAAAAATAAAAAATCTTGGATAAATGTTGATGAGACTTGTCATGACACAGTTTGAACACCTGGTGGCGCTTGTTAAGAAAAACATATTTCAGGCTAAGTTCACACACCTTCGATGATAAATTCGATTGTCTTTTGTTTTGGTTTTTTCATGGTTGTGAGTCGCACAGCAGCGCTCTGTTTACGGCAGTAATAATGGCCGCCGCTGTAAAGTGGATGGACTCTAACGGGAGGCGACAGGTTTGTTAGAAGGTGAAGCTTCTAATAAAACAAAATCGCATCGGCTGCAGCTTCTGTAGAGAAATTTGTTTGGATTTGTGGCAGGAACCACTGACACAAACTTCTTTCACAATTTTTCTGTTTTTCTGCGTCTTGGTTCTTCTGATGCATCAATGATGCAGAAATGACTGCAGACGCTTTGAAAACTATCGGATATGTATCCGATTTAGTTCCTGAGATGGAACTGAGGTAGGGAAAAAAGTAGATCTCGCAGCAATAAATTAACACAGATCTTCCTATTTAAACTGTGTCTCTTATCTTTAAAGCTTCAGCTAGCATGATTTTTATTTAGCTAAATTAGCATAAAGAAGGAACAACATATAGAAAGAAATAAACTGCCATTCATAGTTCTGTGGTCAAATCTAAATTATTTTAGATTTCCTAAAGATTGCTTAAAACACCTTTTGGTTTGTTAAACATTAATTCTGTTTATGGAAACTCACAAAAGAATGAATTTAATGCTTTATTTAGTACGCTAGAGTTAGCATGCTCTATAGCTTTTAGCTACTTCACTGTTTTGATTTTATTGAATCTTAACTACATTTATATACTATCTAGTTTTAATTAAGCCTAGATAGTGTAGCTGCTCTTATGCTTGTCTTTGTCCTGCTGGTTTGTTGAAAGTTTGTGTTTTTGGTTCTGCAGCATTTTGTGGAGTTCTGGATAGTTCATGTGTATTAAGATCAAAGCTGTAGAAAAACTGCTTAGCATTCGGACGAGGTTTGTTTCAACTTCATGAACACTACATGGTGTATTGAGTGAATCTTCATCAGTGCAGACTGAGCGTTTGCACTGTTGAAGAGATTGAATCATGTTTTATGGGGTAATGCTGCGATTTTTCAGTAGCTGTTGTGTGAATGCAGATGTGAAGCTGAGGTTGAATTTTTCCACCTGACTCAGCAGCAGATTCTTTGATGTTTCAGCACAAAAAAACACCAGAAAAAAACTCTTTCATCTTAGATCAGTATAAGCATTTTTAACAGGGTGTCCATGCATCCTTAAGGAATCTTTAATTCAAGTATCAATAATTACGGCCTCAAATTTGTACATTTCTGTGTAGATACAGTCTTAAATGTCATTCCTAGTCTTAAATTTGAGTTGGTGAAACCTGCAGAAAACATGTTAAATTTCTTCTGTGACGTGTAGCAACATTATGTTTTTCTCTCAGTGGTTTCAGATAAAATTGAAACTTTTGTTTCTCTGCTGTCCTTTTTGATGTCACATTTGGAGGGTTTTGTTTTTCCCGGTTTGATGTGTGGAAGAAGTTGAGTTCACTTACATTTCAGCAAATATAGGAGCTTTATTTTAGGGAATAATTCCTTAAAATGTATGAAAAGTACTTGTTCCATTGGCTGATTATTTCACTTAAAATGTGGGGAAAATATCTTGTTAGAAATTAAATAATCTGCCAATGGATCTAGAACTTTTTCATCAATATTCAGGAATAATTGACTCAAAACAAGCTATTTGTCAGTTTGTTTTGTCTTCTTTCAAGTGTATTAAGATATTTTCACTAGAAACTAGGCCAAAAATACTTGATAACATTTTGTATTTGCAGTTCACTTTTCTTGCTCCAGTGTAAGTTTGGATATATTTCCTAAAGAACTGAGATCTGGAAATCCAGATTTGTTTCTGAAAACTCACATTTGATGAGACAGAAACAGTAAAACCAGCTGCTTAGTTCTGAAATGTTGGTAGAGATGCAGCTCAGGATGTCTGAAGATGATTTTATTTTCTGATGATGAGGACTCAGAGCTATGTCTCCATTTCAGTTTTTATTTTTTTGGATCCCTGGTTGCAGATCCTCATGGTGAGGATGAGGAGGTGCTGCGGCGCTGGGCTTCCTTTGATGTAGAGGAAACGTGACGGATCTGCTAGCCAGTGTCTCGCAGCGTGGAATCGCTAACCCGGGCTTACCTAACGGGATTTGGTGGGGCCGCGCTGGTGTCCCTCAGTGCCATGTGTGTCCTGAGCTCATGCCCTCGGTGCTGCATGGAGGATCTGTTAGAGAGAACACTGCATCTCCCAGCAGCCTCCCTGTCCATCACTGCCCATCCTGCGCTGCTTTCCCACGGCTGGGCTTGCCTTTAATCGACTGCACTTTCTGCGAGCGTCTCATCTTCAGCTCAGTTATTCTCAAAACTCTGGAAAATAATACGGGAATAAGAAACTGTCCAAACTCATTTTAGTTTTGAGCCACATTAAGACCATGAAGGTCCAGTTGTGCCAGAATGTGTTGATAAAACCTATTAAACTGTTAAAATATTAGCTGTCTCTGCATTTTATAAGTACTCCTTAAATCAAATAATACTGAACATCTTTTTAGTGATTAGTTCCTCCAGGATTTTATGAGTGTTTTTGTGATTATTTTTAAAATTTATGTTGCAATCAAAATCACTGATTTTGTGATGCTAATTTAGAAATATTTGCGCTTATGTATGATGTAAATGTGACTTTTTGTAATACACCCCATCTATCACAGACTATAACCACTCATCAAATGTGGCGGCTGAGGCAGCAGGGTAGTAGAAGTAAGAATTGCTGCCACCTGCAGGTGGGAGTTGGCATCACTTGGAGTGCTAACATGTTGAGTCTGCTTTAGTTGAACTCCTGCCTGGAAAGTCTGGTTTGTTTGGGAAAGTGTGACTGCGCAATTAAAGTCTGACTCAGACTAAAAATGTGAATGCGGCTTCAAAAACAGGAAGTGTACTACAAGTCAGGGCATTCTGGGTAAATGAAACCAAAACAAACATGCTAAGCTAGCGCTAGCGCTTACTGGAGAAATCACTTGTGATCTTCTGCCAAAGACAAAAAAGAAATCCTCTAACTGCTAAAATCTGACCACGCTTTATTTTTGTTTACATTTCAGGAAGAAGAAAGTGTTAGTGTCTTCTTCAGAGGCTTTTGTGTCAGTAGTTTTTGGTGCAGCGCCCCCACAGGCGGGGAGTGGAACAGTGTTTCCAATTAGTTTAATTGGAAACATTTGTTTCCAATTAAACCATTTTGGTCTGAATTGAACAAAGTCAGCTGGACTATAAGCTGTGGAAACACCCCAAAACCCAATGTTTTTAATCATTTAATTCACAGTTATGCATGAAATCTGTTGATTTTGTGTGAATTTTTCTAGTTCACAAAAAACTGGAGGGACTGACTAAAATCCTTGTGCGGCCTTTGGAAAATAAAAGTTGCATTTACATTGAGATTAAATTACACACAGATTTACATGCAACACTTAATGTTTTTGATCCTTTTTGCAGAAAATTTGCAATGAACTGACAATTATGCATTCGTGTGAAAAACTACAAGGACTGATTGATGTAATTTTGCAGTATACAGATAAAAACTCCTTTGACTTGATTGATAAAATAACAAGAAAACACACAACTGTTATCTTGAAGGTTCTATTTATGTGGCCCACTGGAGTCCAGAGGACCACATAAAAAGCTGTGGCGTGCCGGATTTGGCCCCCGGGCCTTGAGTTTGACAGTCTAAAAGATGCAAGCCTAATTGCTGTTTTTTTCTAAATCTGCTCAGATATCAGTGTCATCTGCGGTGCAGATCTCACACGGTGAATTATGTGTTTGCACAGCGATGGCCTGCTGCTGCTGTGGCGTTTTATAAACAGCCCCATTAACACCGAAGTTTCCTGCGACGTCTGGCGATGCCGGTCGACACGTTTACTCCTTATGCGCGGTGCAAGCGACGCCATGTGGTTGTAATCTGCTTATCTGAGTTTTCATCCTGGTAAATGGAGCTCAGCAGACTGTAAGAGGAGACGACGATCACGGATGAAGGCTTTCTTCACGCGTTTTTAAAAACGTCTTCTGGTTTTATTGCTTCAAAAGTTCAACATTTAATAGTTACAGAAATCCAAGCAGTTAAACTCATCACGTTTAAGTTGTTTCAGTGTTAAAAGCTAAAGACAGCAGAAGGAAGACATCTGTTAGCAATACTTTAGCTCCGGCGCTGAAAGCCCTGAAACTGTGACTTTCTACATGTTTGAGAAAGCCAACAACCCGTGAGCGCCGCATGCAGGCTCGCATGTGACACAACCTGACTGATGCTTATTTTGGACGCATGTTGGCACTCAGAAAGCAGACGGCTGGTAAACGACGGCTCTTCCTTTGGGCGCTGAGCCGGCCGGGTTCTGGTGGTTCTGGCCTGAGCAGCTGCTCACTGGGCTTCACTCCTCACCAGCAGCCTGCTGCTGCGGGTCTCCAGGGGTCAGCGGACGGCCTCGCCAAGGTTGTCCCTCATGCCCAGTTCTGGTTGATTAGAGGGGGTGGGGACTTCCTGTGAAACGAGGATAAGAGTTGGAGACTGGAAGGCTGTGTGTTCGTGTTTGTTTGGGTTTTTGGCCAGATTTCTCTTGTAACGTTTGTAATCTTATTTTGTGCGTATGGGATTGTAGACTGATGGTATGAGAACCTTGAATTCATGTTTTTAAATTGAAAGAAAATATTCACTAATAAACTTATAGTTAATAATAGCACTTCTATCCATCCATCCGTAAATAATGGTGGTTTTTAAACCTTTTGCACATTGCATTTAACGTCGCTCTCCTGTGCAGCCGACATGGAGTCATCTTTTATGCCATTGGCTGGTTTTGGTTAATTAGCAGGGCTGTCTTTAACATTTTGAGCTTCCAGTCATTTATATCAGCTGTACATCAACTGCTAACTAGACAGTTACTTGAGCTACCCCTAAGCACTAACCGTAAACATTAGTTCTGCTAACATGCTAACCATAAACATTATTTCCGCTAATGGTAAAGAATGGCACCTGTATGGTATTTAGCAGAATGCTAAAGCGCTATAACGGCATAATAATTTTCAAAAAGCTAATACTAAAATAATAATTTCAACCATGTTCATACCCACTTTGAGTTAATGGTGGTTTTTAAACATTTTGCAGAAAATTTACAATAGCATCACAGTTATGCATTGTTTTGAAAAAATGTGGGGATCTTCTGATTTTGCAGTATTGTGACAAATTTGAGAAACTGCTTTATATGCACTACAACACAGAGAGATGGAGGCTGTTCAGCTCTATAACATGCATTTAATGAGTTCAATGTACTATTTGATGCCTAAAGTCTACAACTTTACATTTATTAATGATGGAGGCCATGTTGAAAACTCAAGCCCTCCTTCCCAGCAGAATTCAGACTTCAACGGTTTAGTTGTAATCCCAATTGGGAATTACAACAACAATGACGCATAAGCCAATTGTTCAATGCTGTTGAAACTTCAGTGAGTTTCAGTGAGTCTCCCTCGCTAACTGACGGCTAGCGAGGGAAGGGAAGTGTCACTCTTCCAATATATTAAGGATGTTTTTCCATTTGATAGTCCAGTAGACTCGGTTCAATTGAGGACCAAAGTTACAAAGTTATATTTTCAGCTGCTGCGATTTGCTTTCATGCTGCACCGAGTCAAACCAACCAAAACATTTGAGCAACTTGGGAAACCAAACTCTGATGCGGATCAAAAAATCTAACTCTGGTTTGCCTATAAACCTCAGTCTCTGTCCGGCTGAATTGAACTCTGATGTAGCTTAAATGCATATGTGAACGCCAAATGGACTGGAGTTTGCTCCACAGACAGGAAGTGGACCGTAGCCCAGAGCATTCTGGGTATATACAACCAAAACAAATGCGCTAGGCTAATGCTAGCAGGAGAAATGGCTGTACCAAGGACAAAAGAGAAGTCATACACCACTAAAATCTGACGTTATTTTTGTTAACATTTTTTGAAGAAGGACGTTGTGCTCAGTGTCTTCTTCAGAAGTTTTCATGTTGTTTCCTTCAGTGGGTCTTGGTGCAGCGCCCCCACAGGTGAGAAGGGGAACAGGTTGGAGTGTGAAAGAACCACAGCAGCTGAAAATTGTACAAATATTTGGCCCCTAATCAAACCGAGTGTACCGGACTAGATTTGTTGTTGTTATTTAATCTGGTAATAAAGTTACACAACCTTCTGTCAAACTCCAGCAGGGACTGGAGGCGGCCGCTCTCTGCTACAGCTGTAAAGTGAGTAAAATCATGAATAGCGTTTTCTGACCTCATCCTGACAGCTCGCAGCTCTATAAAGAGACAGTTCCAAGTAGCGATCTGCAGCGGAGTGGGAACAATGGGCTCACAGGGGTAAGAACATGGCTCCAAATGCTGCCAGCTGTGTCCAGACTTCAGAGGAGCTCAAACAGCCCTCACTTTGTCCCGCTCAGAGACCGAGCCATGATCAATAGCTGCTCTGTTGGATGAATCCGTTCTCGCTCCGGCCTTCCTTTTCTTTCTTTTTTTGCTGTTTCATATTTTTTCAGAAGCTCATTATTTCCCTCTGCTGTGGGTGTGAGCGCTAAAGACGCTCACATGCAATGCGTCTCTGACAGCGCTGAAATATTAATGGTCCCCAGTGTAGGAGGTGGTACAGGGCCGGCATAGTTGCAGTACAAAGGGTGCCTTCTTGCCACCAGGCTTTATTAGCGGAGCCATTAAATGAATACATGGCTACGGCTTTTTCTTCATGCCTCCTTCTGTGTTCTTGTGCCGAACATCAAACCACTTTTTTTCTGTCGGCATGTGTGTGTTGGTGTGTGTGTTCACTCCATCGGGAGGACAAAGAGGAGAGGCTTTAGCTATCAGTTCGTTTTGTGTGGTCTCGGCCGTAAAAAACACGCCGTTCTTTGACTGCTAGAAAAAAAAGCGCCTGCCTTTAATTTTTGGGAAGGCCATAAAAGTTTGTCGCTCCTTTCATATCGGCGGTGGAATTGAAAACAAATGCTACATTTCTCCCCTCCTCTCCTTTGAACTGTCCAATTATGGAGTTGTGAAAATATAAAAAAGAGAGAGAGGAGAATCTGTTTTTGGATCCATTTACCTCCTTCTCTCTTCTTGTTTTTGAAGAAACCGATGGTTAGGGGGAGCGGAGGAGAGAGAAGGGGGATCACTGATGTCAAAGTCAAAACCAAGAGCATTAAGAAAACTGGCGAAATGCAATACAGCTGCAATCCAACATGACGCTAGAAAATAGGGCTGAGGAGCAGAAAGCCTCTCTCCCGTATTCCCTGGGCGCGCAACTGCTCCCGGCCTTGGCTTTGATCTCTTCAAAGCCTCCTGCCTCCTACTAGATGGAGAGTCTTGGCTGCCGCTCGCCGCGCTGGAGAGAGGCAGGAAGAGGAGGGGGAGGCGGCGTCATCGTCTTCTTTCCAGGGCTGAAATCAATCACGGTGCCGAGGCAATTATCTGTAATTCAACCCCGGCCGGATTAGTGACTCTTGTTACCTGAGCGACCGGGCAGAGTGTGATCCGCAGCGGGCCGGCCGAGGCCGCGGTGAGGCGGTGGAGAGGGCTGCCGCGCCGCTGCCCAGCAGAGCAGAAAATCAGAGCACAATGCAGTGATTACACTTGCAGATGTATCCATGTTTGAGAGAGGAGAGCGCTGATTGCCATGGAGCCCGCTAGTTAGAGTGCTAACGAGCCGGGCGCCTTTGTGTTGGAGCGTGTGTGTAATGGCACCTCGCAGCAGGGGCGGGTCTAGGCTTTCATAAGGGGGGCCAGGCACGGGCACGAGCAGCGATAGGGTCACGCAGAGGCCCCTCTGGCCTGTTTGGCACCCTGGGCGATGTTTTCAGGCTTGATGTTTACATTGTGATTATTAATATGTGATAGTCTGAACACAGTGAAGGTTGATTGGCTGATTTAAACTCCTGCTCTGCTGATGATCTGTCAGAGAGTTGGTGTGTGGGTCGCCTTTTTTAAACTGAACCGAAACAAACCGGATTCTGCAGCACATGTACATGTTACGGTTGAAAAGTCAAGCTAGCATAGCTGATATAATTCCCACACCTTCGCTCTTTTTTTCCTGACCTTGTTATCTAGATGACATAGTGTTAACAATTAGTAGTAAAGCACTGTGTCCATTTTTCTTTTATACATTTAAGATGTAGCGCATTGTATTGACAGACTGACAGTTAAAACCGATGGCAGTCTGTCGCTTACTGGATCTGGAGGTGGGATCTCGCGCGTAAAGTCATGTTGTAACGGATCTATAGAGATGCTGCTAATGCAGGCCCGGCTAAAACTGCCTAACTGTTTAAAGTCTAACTAACCCCAAGTCTTCTGGTACCCCAGGTTTCAACAGCAGGTTCAAAAAAACTAAAAAAAGGTATAATAAAGTCCAATGACACAGAAGTTAGCGTGCATTCACACCAGCATCATTTAGTCCAGTTTAATCAAACCTTTTGCCTTGAAAGTTCAGTTTGTTTGGGGAGGTGTGAAC
>NW_006800056.1:1269173-1284989 GCF_000485575.1 Poecilia formosa | reverse complement strand
TTCGTGTGAAAAACTACAAGGACTGATTGATGTAATTTTGCAGTATACAGATAAAAACTCCTTTGACTTGATTGATAAAATAACAAGAAAACACACAACTGTTATCTTGAAGGTTCTATTTATGTGGCCCACTGGAGTCCAGAGGACCACATAAAAAGCTGTGGCGTGCCGGATTTGGCCCCCGGGCCTTGAGTTTGACAGTCTAAAAGATGCAAGCCTAATTGCTGTTTTTTTCTAAATCTGCTCAGACATCAGTGTCATCTGCGGTGCAGATCTCACACGGTGAATTATGTGTTTGCACAGCGATGGCCTGCTGCTGCTGTGGCGTTTTATAAACAGCCCCATTAACACCGAAGTTTCCTGCGACGTCTGGCGATGCCGGTCGACACGTTTGCTCCTTATGCGCGGTGCAAGCGACGCCATGTGGTTGTAATCTGCTTATCTGAGTTTTCATCCTGGTAAATGGAGCTCAGCAGACTGTAAGAGGAGACGACGATCACGGATGAAGGCTTTCTTCACGCGTTTTTAAAAACGTCTTCTGGTTTTATTGCTTCAAAAGTTCAACATTTAATAGTTACAGAAATCCAAGCAGTTAAACTCATCACGTTTAAGTTGTTTCAGTGTTAAAAGCTAAAGACAGCAGAAGGAAGACATCTGTTAGCAATACTTTAGCTCCGGCGCTGAAAGCCCTGAAACTGTGACTTTCTACATGTTTGAGAAAGCCAACAACCCGTGAGCGCCGCATGCAGGCTCGCATGTGACACAACCTGACTGATGCTTATTTTGGACGCATGTTGGCACTCAGAAAGCAGACGGCTGGTAAACGACGGCTCTTCTTTTGGGCGCTGAGCCGGCCGGGTTCTGGTGGTTCTGGCCTGAGCAGCTGCTCACTGGGCTTCACTCCTCACCAGCAGCCTGCTGCTGCGGGTCTCCAGGGGTCAGCGGACGGCCTCGCCAAGGTTGTCCCTCATGCCCAGTTCTGGTTGATTAGAGGGGGTGGGGACTTCCTGTGAAACGAGGATAAGAGTTGGAGACTGGAAGGCTGTGTGTTCGTGTTTGTTTGGGTTTTTGGCCAGATTTCTCTTGTAACGTTTGTAATCTTATTTTGTGCGTATGGGATTGTAGACTGATGGTATGAGAACCTTGAATTCATGTTTTTAAATTGAAAGAAAATATTCACTAATAAACTTATAGTTAATAATAGCACTTCTATTCATCCATCCGTAAATACAAGACCTTTTGCACATTGCATTAAACGTCGTTCTCCTGTGCAGCCGACATGGAGTCATCTTTTATGCCATTGGCTGGTTTTGGTTAATTAGCAGGGCTGTCTTTAACATTTTGAGCTTCCAGTCATTTATATCAGCTGTACATCAACTGCTAACTAGACAGTTACTTGAGCTAACCCTAAGCGCTAACCGTAAACATTAGTTCTGCTAACATGCTAACCATAAACATTATTTCCGCTAAAGAACGGCACCTGTATGGTATTTAGCAGAATGCTAAAGCGCTATAACGGCATAATAATTTTCAAAAAGCTAATACTAAAATAATAATTTCAACCATGTTCATACCCACTTTGAGTTAATGGTGGTTTTTAAACATTTTGCAGAAAATTTACAATAGCATCACAGTTATGCATTGTTTTGAAAAAATGTGGGGATCTTCTGATTTTGCAGTATTGTGACAAATTTGAGGAACTGCTTTATATGCACTACAACACAGAGAGATGGAGGCTGTTCAGCTCTATAACATGCATTTAATGAGTTCAATGTACTATTTGATGCCTAAAGTCTACAACTTTACATTTATTAATGATGGAGGCCATGTTGAAAACTCAAGCCCTCCTTCCCAGCAGAAATCAGACTTCAACGGTTTAGTTGTAATCCCAATTGGGAATTACAACAACACTGACGCATAAGCCAATTGTTCAATGCTGTTGAAACTTCAGTGAGTTTCAGTGAGTCTCCCTCGCTAACTGACGGCTAGCGAGGGAAGGGAAGTGTCACTCTTCCAATATATTAAGGATGTTTTTCCATTTGATAGTCCAGTAGACTCGGTTCAATTGAGGACCAAAGTTACAAAGTTATATTTTCAGCTGCTGCGATTTGCTTTCATGCTGCACCGAGTCAAACCAACCAAAACATTTGAGCAACTTGGGAAACCAAACTCTGATGCGGATCAAAAAATCTAACTCTGGTTTGCCTATAAACCTCAGTCTCTGTCCGGCTGAATTGAACTCTGATGTAGCTTAAATGCATATGTGAACGCCAAATGGACTGGAGTTTGCTCCACAGACAGGAAGTGGACCGTAGCCCAGAGCATTCTGGGTATATACAACCAAAACAAATGCGCTAGGCTAATGCTAGCAGGAGAAATGGCTGTACCAAGGACAAAAGAGAAGTCATACACCACTAAAATCTGACGTTATTTTTGTTAACATTTTTTGAAGAAGGACGTTGTGCTCAGTGTCTTCTTCAGAAGTTTTCATGTTGTTTCCTTCAGTGGGTCTTGGTGCAGCGCCCCCACAGGTGAGAAGGGGAACAGGTTGGAGTGTGAAAGAACCACAGCAGCTGAAAATTGTACAAATATTTGGCCCCTAATCAAACCGAGTGTACCGGACTAGATTTGTTGTTGTTATTTAATCTGGTAATAAAGTTACACAACCTTCTGTCAAACTCCAGCAGGGACTGGAGGCGGCCGCTCTCTGCTACAGCTGTAAAGTGAGTAAAATCATGAATAGCGTTTTCTGACCTCATCCTGACAGCTCGCAGCTCTATAAAGAGACAGTTCCAAGTAGCGATCTGCAGCGGAGTGGGAACAATGGGCTCACAGGGGTAAGAACATGGCTCCAAATGCTGCCAGCTGTGTCCAGACTTCAGAGGAGCTCAAACAGCCCTCACTTTGTCCCGCTCAGAGACCGAGCCATGATCAATAGCTGCTCTGTTGGATGAATCCGTTCTCGCTCCGGCCTTCCTTTTCTTTCTTTTTTTGCTGTTTCATATTTTTTCAGAAGCTCATTATTTCCCTCTGCTGTGGGTGTGAGCGCTAAAGACGCTCACATGCAATGCGTCTCTGACAGCGCTGAAATATTAATGGTCCCCAGTGTAGGAGGTGGTACAGGGCCGGCATAGTTGCAGTACAAAGGGTGCCTTCTTGCCACCAGGCTTTATTAGCGGAGCCATTAAATGAATACATGGCTACGGCTTTTTCTTCATGCCTCCTTCTGTGTTCTTGTGCCGAACATCAAACCACTTTTTTTCTGTCGGCATGTGTGTGTTGGTGTGTGTGTTCACTCCATCGGGAGGACAAAGAGGAGAGGCTTTAGCTATCAGTTCGTTTTGTGTGGTCTCGGCCGTAAAAAACACGCCGTTCTTTGACTGCTAGAAAAAAAAGCGCCTGCCTTTAATTTTTGGGAAGGCCATAAAAGTTTGTCGCTCCTTTCATATCGGCGGTGGAATTGAAAACAAATGCTACATTTCTCCCCTCCTCTCCTTTGAACTGTCCAATTATGGAGTTGTGAAAATATAAAAAAGAGAGAGAGGAGAATCTGTTTTTGGATCCATTTACCTCCTTCTCTCTTCTTGTTTTTGAAGAAACCGATGGTTAGGGGGAGAGGAGGAGAGAGAAGGGGGATCACTGATGTCAAAGTCAAAACCAAGAGCATTAAGAAAACTGGCGAAATGCAATACAGCTGCAATCCAACATGACGCTAGAAAATAGGGCTGAGGAGCAGAAAGCCTCTCTCCCGTATTCCCTGGGCGCGCAACTGCTCCCGGCCTTGGCTTTGATCTCTTCAAAGCCTCCTGCCTCCTACTAGATGGAGAGTCTTGGCTGCCGCTCGCCGCGCTGGAGAGAGGCAGGAAGAGGAGGGGGAGGCGGCGTCATCGTCTTCTTTCCAGGGCTGAAATCAATCACAGTGCCGAGGCAATTATCTGTAATTCAACCCCGGCCGGATTAGTGACTCTTGTTACCTGAGCGACCGGGCAGAGTGTGATCCGCAGCGGGCCGGCCGAGGCCGCGGTGAGGCGGTGGAGAGGGCTGCCGCGCCGCTGCCCAGCAGAGCAGAAAATCAGAGCACAATGCAGTGATTACACTTGCAGATGTATCCATGTTTGAGAGAGGAGAGCGCTGATTGCCATGGAGCCCGCTAGTTAGAGTGCTAACGAGCCGGGCGCCTTTGTGTTGGAGCGTGTGTGTAATGGCACCTCGCAGCAGGGGCGGGTCTAGGCTTTCATAAGGGGGGCCAGGCACGGGCACGAGCAGCGATAGGGTCACGCAGAGGCCCCTCTGGCCTGTTTGGCACCCTGGGCGATGTTTTCAGGCTTGATGTTTACATTGTGATTATTAATATGTGATAGTCTGAACACAGTGAAGGTTGATTGGCTGATTTAAACTCCTGCTCTGCTGATGATCTGTCAGAGAGTTGGTGTGTGGGTCGCCTTTTTTAAACTGAACCGAAACAAACCGGATTCTGCAGCACATGTACATGTTACGGTTGAAAAGTCAAGCTAGCATAGCTGATATAATTCCCACGCCTTCGCTATTTTTTTCCTGACCTTGTTATCTAGATCACATAGTGTTAACAATTAGTAGTAAAGCACTGTGTCCATTTTTCTTTTATACATTTAAGATGTAGCACATTATATTGACAGACTGACAGTTAAAACCGATGGCAGTCTGTCGCTTACTGGATCTGGAGGTGGGATCTCGCGCGTAAAGTCATGTTGTAACGGATCTATAGAGATGCTGCTAATGCAGGCCCGGCTAAAACTGCCTAACTGTTTAAAGTCTAACTAACCCCAAGTCTTCTGGTACCCCAGGTTTCAACAGCAGGTTCAAAAAAACTAAAAAAAGGTATAATAAAGTCCAATGACACAGAAGTTAGCGTGCATTCACACCAGCACCATATAGTCCAGTTTAATCAAACCTTTTGCCTTGAAAGTTCAGTTTGTTTGGGGAGGTGTGAACCCGTAATCAGACTCCGGTCCGCCTACCAACCTCGGTCTGCCTCCATTTGCGGTGAATTCTGCTGTGGTTCAAATGTGAACGCCAAGCGGACCAGAGGCCGCTCCAAAAGCAGGAAGTGGACTATAGAGCAGGACATTCTAGGTAAATACAACTAAACCCAACAAGCTAGCAGGAGAAATGGTTTGTGATTTGTTTTACCAAAGACAAAAGAGAAGACTGTTAATATCTAATATCACTCTGGTTTTACATTTTCTGAAGAAGGAAGTTGTGCTCAGTATCTTCTTCTATGTTGTTTCCTTCAGTGACTCTTGGTGCAGCGCCCCTACAGGCGAGGAGGGGAAAAGGTTTTTCACTTGGCTCTGAGTGAGAAAATGAATCGCAGCAGCTGAAAATGTAACAAATGTTGCAACTTTATTCCGGAGTTTACTGGACAATGTAAGCTATAGCAACATTTAAAAAAAGAAACAATTGCCTTCCTTCCTTTAGGAACGCCCAGCTGGTCTTCAGACCCGCCTACTCACCCAGCCGGCCCATTGGCCACGCCCCTCTCCCCTCCCCCACTGCCACCACCACCATATCTCCGTCCCCCGACGGCCTCCCGGGTCCCGGCTCCGAAATGCGAGCTCAGCTCTGGCCCCAGGCGCCCGATTTACTACGGCTGGGAAAAACTTGATGGCCCCCCGAGTCACAGAGGAGACACGGCGGCGTTGGTCGAGTCTGTGCAGCTGCGATTCATACCAATTATACTCACTCCAAGTTCAGACAAACCTAGAAGATGGTAGCAGTTTGACTAATCCTGCCTGGAGATTTGGGTTTTAGCAACAATTCATATGAGGTTTGTCTGCCAGGCAGCTGGAAAGCAGAACCCTCCCTCTTTTCTTTTTTTTGTTTTTTTGGAGCAGCAAATTGAGAGACAGTTTTCCAAACTCTTGATTCTTCCCTCGCTCTCCGTCTGCACACTCTGATGTCACGGGGATGAAAACAAGGCTTTGTTTTCTTCCCCCCTCGCAGTCACTTGATGCAGGATGATGAAACCCACAAAGAAATCCAGCAAGAATATTTTTTGTTTATCTGATGAGCTCTCCTCGTACTCCACGCTGCTTTTGATCAGCGGACAGCGAACTCGTTGATGGGGAGCTCGCATTTTCCCTCTTGGGACGGACATGTTAAATAAATTAGATGGATCTTGGATCTCTGCGTCTGCAGCAGCTTCAGCAAACCGGGTCGGGAGTGGAAGTGGGGCTGACTCAGGGAGTGTCAAAGGCCACGCTGAATGGATTATGTGTCCTGAATGGGGCCCGGTGGGGAGCCCCTTAAAGCCACCGGCGGTCGTGAGCCCAGGTGATGCTTTTCATGTCCTCCAGTGGAGAGACATCAGAGCGGTCCCACACTTTGAGCCGCCCGCCATCAAACGACCATCAGAACCTCTAATCAGTCCACCGCCACCGAACCGCCGTCCTCCGACATAAAAGGTGGACGAGATGCAAGCGCCCGTCTCTCGCCGTCATATACAGGAACAATAATCGTTCCTCCAATCCTTTCTACCAGGAACTCTGCAAATTAATAACTTTATAATCATCGTTCGTTAGATTTTTTCGCGAGGTTACAATAAATATTCTTTTAAAGGTCAAAACCTGGGACATATATAATAAGGGTAACAATTAGAGAAGCGCCAATTTTTCATTTCCAAAACCGATATCTGAGGTTTAGTATCGGTCGATACCGTTCTGATACAGAAAAACAGAAAAGCTTCTTTTAAAGAAAATTTACTGAATTATAATTTTATTTGGTAACGCTGCATACCGTGCAGTTAGAAACTCTAAATATAATTTAATATAAGTAATAAAGCATAACATCACTCAGAGCACAAAGCACAGATTTGACTGAATAGATCCGCCATTATGGATCGGACACATTGTCACCAATACCTGATCTGGACTGTTCTCAATGTTGGGACAAAAAGTTGCAACATTGGTTGCATTTAGTTGCCTTCACTTTGCACCGAGTCAAATGAACCAAGGCCTTTGAAGAACCAGTTCCCCTCCTCGCCTGCGGGGGCGCTGCACCAAGAACCACTGAAGGAACAACAAAACGACTTCCTTCTTCAGGAAATGTAAACAGGAATGGAGTGGCATCAAATTTTGCAGTTGTAGGATTTCTCTTCTGTCTTTGGCTGAAGAGCCATTTCTATTGTTAGCACTAGGCTAGCATGTTTGTTTTGGTTGTATTTACCCAGAATGCCCTGCACTGTAGTCTGCTTCCTGCTTTTGGAGCGGTTTCAGGTCTGCTTGGTTTTCACATCTGCATTCAAACCAAACCAGAATTCATTTCAACCGAACAGAGACCGAGGTCTGTAGGTGGACCAGAGTTCAATTAGCATTCACACGTCCAAAAAACGACCCGGACTTTTTAGGGAAACGGACTGGAGTTCAATTAAGACAAATTCAAAAGTGGCTGAACTGTGAAAATAAGAACAGCTAAATAATTTGGTGCCAAATCATTTAAAGTTTTAAAAGTGAGTAAAATAATCTTAACATAAAAATGAAGAATAACCCCGGAAAGCGGGTTGAATTGGTCTTGTGAGTCATCCGCTTTACTTCCTCGTTCCTCCTTGTATTTTGATGCATTATTAATCTTAATATTAATGCATGAGCATTAAAGCATGTTTTTGGAAACTCATGGAGGATAGAGTTTCTTTTTTTCTGCAGATATAGTTGGAAACTTTTTGTAAACGAGCCGTTTTGGTTTCTTTGCACCAGAATTTTGCAGGAAGGAAAACAGTTTGAGTCTCCGTTTACGCCCTCGGGAGTCTTCGTGCTTTGGCATCGGTTAATGCAATCTGCAGTCATTTACTGCTGGGTAACTGTTTGGAAACGAGGTTATGAAACTCAGAAATAATCCACCAGCAGGAGGTCGCTCCCTCTTATGGTCATCTCAAGTCAATGTCCCGGTTTAGAGGAGTACTTTGGAGATGTGACTTTATTTAGGCCGTTTTTACTCTCCAGCTGTAACCCAAACAAACTTGCAGAGAGTCGGGCTTCATTGGTCCATTTCATCCCCAACTTCAATCAAACTTTGATGACTTTTGGTTTGATCATCCATCAAAACACTCAGACATCTTCAGAAGGAATGAATTCAACAGCAATCAGACAAATACAGAAATCTTCATTAGATTTAAATAAAAAATGTGGTGATGACAGAGAAAGTTAATTTTTTTAATTATGAGAACAAAGACACAATGTTGCCTAAAGAAAATTGTAAAACTACAAAAAAAAAAAGTTTTAACAAGAGCAAATCTTTGGTTGTTATAAAGGTCTGCTGTGATCATCTAAAACCGTCACATTAATTTGATGTTGATGTTAAAAAATAAACGTATAATAAATATTATCTGTAAAGCTAACTTTAAAGCTGTAAAGCTAAGCCAAGTATAACCTCAGGAGATGCTCAGCATTCCTCAGTTTAGTCTTTAATTATTTTTAATAAAACTACCACTTCATTCTACTAATTTTACGATTTTTTTCTGGTAATATAAAATAGATTCTTGTATCATTTTGATTTGTCGTACGGCTTTTTCCTCGCAGTTTTACAAATTTGTTCTGTTGATATTCTGAGTTTATTTTTGCATCATCGCGATTTTTTTTCTCATCATGACTTTTTACAATCATCGTTTGTCGTACAACTCCTTCATAGTGACTTTTTCTTGAATTATTACCATTTTATCCTAATATTACTTTTTGTATTTATTGTATTTTTATTACTTTATTCTCATATTCTGACTTTTTGTTGTTTAACCTGTTATTCTCGTGTTGTGAATGACAACCTGTGAACAACAGGTTAACTTCACTTCCATTATAATGACCTTTGTTGCTTATTTTATTACTTTATTTTTGTACTATACGTTTATTCTCATATTATCACGACTTTTTCCTCATGTTGACTTTTTAATGTGACTTTATTTTCTTATTTGGACTTTTTCTTATTATTTATTATATTCTCTTAATATTATGATTTATTTCTTGTACAACATGTTTCTCTTAATATTATAACTTTATTCTCGTAATGGTCCTGATACTCAGTTGAAAAAATTTAATTAAATAATTTAAATGTAAATATTTCTCAGGATTTAACATGCATAAATCACCTGTTGGCAGCTTTTGGGACAGAAATGGAGCAACTAAGCCCTAAAATCTTTGAAACATCTTCGTGAATGTTTCGTCACTGTTGTTGTCCCGTATGAATGAGGCCTGATTTATTATCATTTCAGTGTTTTCTGCTCTAACAGGCCTTTGCTTTCTGTTGCTGCTCCAGCTGAAGCGTCTCAGCCTCTCAGCAGAGCCATGAATATCTCCATCAAGCGGCTCGTTTTGCTTTAATCCGGTGGAGAGCTGATTGTGATGAAAACCCATTCAGGCCTGCTGAATCAGGTGGACGCCTAACGCCGTATCGCCGCGGTAACCATACGCCCCAGGTCTCGCGCGCCCCTTTTGTGTTGCAGAAATTTCCATTTGTTAGGCCGTATCGGCCGTGTTGAACAAGGTCATTGTTTTGTTTGCGTTAAAGCCGCTAAACCCCGCCGCCACAAAGCTAATTGAAGGGGGCGGGGCCTTTCTTGCGGCCGCTCGGTTCCTTGGAGAGGCCCTTTAAGGGTTCCTGCCTCTGTGAGGTTGGAGAAAAGCCGTTTGTTTGGCGCGGATCAGATCTGAATGGCTCTGCGTTTTCCCATTCAGACCTCCTAGCAGGGGCGTGCAGTTCTGGATGGAGAGAAATCCTCAGACGTGGGGTTTGATTAACGGCTAATTCCCCAATGAAAGGCAGTTGTTGGTAGTCTTTACCAGTTAATCCCCTGAAACGTGGAATCGCACCCAGACAGTGGGCTGCTGATACTGTTGTTTGGTCCTTTATGTGAGTGAGTGCAGTGTTGATCCGTGAATCGGTCCCGAACATTGGGACGGAGAATACGGCTCATTATGACCTGAACCAGAATCATTAAACCAGCAGCACTGCGTCAGGCTGGGACAGGAAGTACAGACGCACCAAACATGTCGACAGCGATCTGAGATTTCCTTGGAGGTCCAACCTGCCGAGAAAAACCGAGATGCAGATCCCTGGAGGAAGGAAGCTTTTAAAATAGAAAACAAAATAAATACTAATTTTCTTCCATTTTTTGTGCTTCTTTGTTGAGTAAATGAGTAAACCAAAACACACTTTTATGGAAAAAGTTAGTACACCCCAAGCTTTTGATAACCCTACTTGTTCCCAATTATAACTACTAACTGGCAATGAGTCGTTTGTCTCTGGAGGAGAACAGAATTGATTTAATCTGAACGCATCGGAGAAAAGCCTGCTTACAGTCACACCACTGTCAGGTTTCACTCTGGACTTTGACTAGGCCACTGTAAAACCTTTAATTTTCTGCATAACCCAAATGTATTGAAAGGAGAACTGAAACGTGTTGTGAAGGTAACATCAGGTTCAAAGAAAATCATGAAATGCTTGCAGAATAAAAAATATATTAATAAAAAGTTAAGATTATTTAATTCCACATATTTTACATTTAACCACTTAAGCATTAATTAAAAATTAGAAATGCATTAAAGTATGCAAATAAAAAAACTTAAACAAATTTTTTAAATAAAAAGATAAACATTTTATTGCTTGAAATTAAATATCAGCATTCCTTTAGTAAAACTGAACCGAGTGAAGCTAAAACTGTGAGGATTTGGTTTTCTGTGTGTTTCCTGAGTCCCACCTGTGTAACCCTGTGCTTCCCGTCGGCTCCTTGTCCTTGTAGCCGTCAGTCGCTTGTTGTGTCGTTAGTCCTGCACCTTCCCAGTGCCACCAGTGTGTTTAAGTTCTTAGCCTCACCTGTGCTGCCTGGATTTCTGTTCTCCTTCATGACAAAAACTGCTGCTTTTGGCTCAGTTGATGATTATTTCAGTAATCAATTAATCTAACTAATCGTTTTAACATAATCTATAGACTGAGGCCATTTTTAGTGTCAAATTATTTAAAAAATGTTGAGAAATCTCCAGATTTGATCACCGATCAAAGCCAGATCTGATCTCTGACTGATCGATTGGGATGAAAACAAACATCTCTTCAAAGGTGATCAGGTAAGCGATTCCCTGATAACCGGGTCAAAAGTTCAGACTGAAACAAACACCCAGGTGTTTCCTCACCTGAGGCAGCGCTGCGTCGCTCTCATATCATTAAAACAAACGCCACATTTACCATTTTATTTCTGAACTTTTACTCCAAAACGCCTTTTTTCTTTCTCTTTTTCTCCATGACGTCATCAGCTGCAAGTAATCCATCGTTATTTTTGTTCCTGCTATTCTGGCTGTGCATGTGGGTGGGTGTGAATCTGTCTGAGTGAAACGCAGAAGGAAAACTGGGTCACTATTCTCCTCAGCTCAGGCAGAAGCTGCTCTCGTTCAGATCACCTCCCCATCCTCGGTTTTCCCGGTGCCATCGGAAACCTTCCCCGCAGACACGCCAGCGTCCCCAGCAGCCAGAAGCTTCATCCGTCCCCCTTTCTCTTTTCTTTCTCTTTTCCCCCTCTGGATGTGAAATCGCAGCGTTTTGAGCGAGCCGGGGCTCAATGAGAAGGGCACTGTCTCCCGCGCTCGTCTCTGCCAATGAAGACGCACAAAGACCCCCACCAGACTCTATTTTCCCCCTCAACGCTGAGCTCCCAAATCCAAACTGACAGCCATTCATGCCCAGAATACCTGGGCGAAAGCAGAGGGGGGGGGACACTATCTAGGTGTAGCAGGCAAATCCGCTCTTGTTTGACAGATCTGCGAAGCTCCTGCAACTCATCAGCACTTTCCTGGTTTTCTCTCGCCGTCTTTCTGTGTTATTGTGCAGGAGCCGAGGTTTCCAGGCGCACAGAGTTAGCTTGTGCTGCGGTTTTATTTGTGTGCATCTCTGAGGGCCGCGGCGTGTTGTTGTTGGCACCACGGTGCCGCCTGGCATGAATGCAGCTACTCAGCAGACCAGAGCTGGCTCCCAATGATAAATCATGCAGTGGGTTAATGCAGCAGCGGGACCGCTATAAATAGTTGGTGAATATCAGGGGGAGGATGCACATTGATTCATGGAAAAGTGTTTTCTAAACCTTTTCTGCTTCTGGTCAGCGCTGAGGGTCTGAAGCTCACAGCTGATCAATGGATTCACTTTTTGCTCTGCTTTGCTTCGGCTCAACCGCTGAACGAAGGAAAGCAGAGCAGCAGCTCGGCTGGATCAATGCAAAGATCTGATTTTATTATCAGGAATTGGGGTTAAGTTTCAGAGAGCAAACCTGTTCATGAGTTGGGGATGTTTTAAAAATATTTTTACGCCGGAAAGTTCAACTGGGAACCAAAACTGGATGTAGATCTGTCACGATAGCTAATTCTGTCCAGAAATCATTTCAATAAGCAATAAGATTTTGATTCTGAGACTATTTTTATTAAGTAATATATTGATAATGGCATTATAATGCAAGTTCACCCTCAAAGACAAATAAACTTTAATTTTATAAAGAACACTTAACACTGGAACTGGAAGATATTTTAAATAGCAAAGATAACCAAAGATAACTTTATTTACATTCTAATTCTTTCAAATTTTTAGTTGATTTGAAAGGAAATACATCAACATACACCAACTCGAACTATATCAGATTTCATAATATATTTTGCATGTATTCCTTATTGTTTCAATGGATTTCTCTTTTGTCTTTGTCAAATTTCTCTCACTAGCGTGTTTGATTTGGTTGTATTTACCCAGAATGCTGTGCGTTGTAGTCCATCAGAGTTAGCTTAGCATTCACACATCCAAAAAACGACCCAGACTTTTTATCTAAACGGACTGGAGTTCAATTAAGACAAATTCAAAAGTGGCTGCACTGCAAAAGTGAAAACAGCTAAATAATCTGGTGCCAAATCATTTAAAGTTTTAAAAGTGAGTAAAACAACATAAAATGAGGAATAAACCAGACGTGAGTCGTCTGTTTTACTTCCTTGTCCTTCTTTGTATTCTGATGCATTATTAATATTAATCTTAATCTTAATGCGTGAACATTAAAGCATGTTTTTGGAAACTCTTGGAGGATAGAGTTTCTTTTTCTGGAGACACAGAACTTTCTTCTTAAACAATAATTAATATTAATTAAAAAAAAACAGTTTCACCAACATAGTTTTTCACTAACAACAAGACATTTTCCCATGTTATACGTGAAATAATCTGCCAGTGAAACAAGAACTTTTTCATCAATATTAAGGAATTATTGACTTAAAACAAGCTGCTATATCGTTTTGAAAAGTTATTTGTAAGTTAAAGTCTTATTCCAAATGTACAAAGATACTTTCACTAGAAACAAGATTGAAGACTTTTTGTTTTTGCAGTGCAGGGATTTGTTTCTCTCATGGAGAGTTCATTAATCTGTGCTGATTGTTTTCATGCTCAGATTCTCTACAGAAAGTCGGAATAAAATCAGATTCTGTTCTTAGTTTATTGCTACTGAGAGCAGTCCTGTTCTTTACTGGGATAAGGATGTTTACTGGATGCTCAAGTGTGTGTGTGCGTGCGTGTGTGTGTGTGAGCAGTCTGTTTTTTGAGCCTGTGTGTGTGTGTGTGTGTGTGAGCAGTCTGTTTTTTGAGCGTGTGTGTGTGTGCGCGCTTCCAGGCCTGCTGACAGTGGCACTTCAGCAGAATGTTTGCCCTTTCCTTCCTCCTTTGATGTGACCAGGTCCTGCTGGGATAATGAGCCCTGCGCCCCGCCGCAAGGTGAACATCCTGCAGTTCGCCCAGGGCTCAGCCAGCAGAGCCTCCCAACCCCCAACACACGCACACACACACACGCACACACACGCACACACAGACGGTGGAGCAGCCGACCTCCATTCAGAGCCGGTCCACTTCCACAGAGAGGACAGACTGTGAAGACGCTGATGATCTTTTGTGTGTTTCCAGTCCACAGTTAATACTTGCTAATGCTATATGCTGTAAATATGCAGACTGTCAAAATTATTCAGATGTCACAACGTAATAATAGACATTTTGAAGAGATGTGTTATCTGTGCCACAATCTCACGTTATGCAGCTTTGTGGAAAATGTTGTTTTTTTATGGTTAACCGTTAGTATATAACATATTACGTATATTAAGGCATTATTCTAATCTGTAAGTAATGGAATATGCTGTTTTACCACATGGTGAATCTCAATGTGACATAAATAACATTTGATCAGATTAAAAACATGCAATGGTTCCTGCTGGAACCTTTGTATTTGTGCGTTTCTGGAACGCCCTTAAATCTGACGCACAAGCAACATCCACTAACAGCAGCGATGGACAACAAAGCTGTTGCCCCACATAGGGTTAACAGAAAACGATCTGATGGCGCACTGTGTGACAGGAGCTGGCCTGCAAAGCATCTCAATAGTAAAGAAAGATGAGCAGCCAGAATAAGATTTTACACTAATCTGTTGGTTGCGTAACCTGAAGAACATATATATAAAAAATAGATATATTTGTTGTTGAGCTTATATGTCTATGCAGAAATGAGTTTTAAAATTGAAAAATGTTGCTTATTTTGTCAATAAAAAAACAAAGCAGTAAGCTTCATTTAAATTTTTTAATCGAGTCCAACTATTAATTTATGCAAAATTCACATTTTCCACGTTTTTGTCATTTGGGTTTCTACTGCTTCTAAAAACAGAGCGCTTAAAAACCCACCCAGCTGTTTTTTGGCAACAAGTTTATGTTTCTTGGTGTCATTTCAAAACCTTTCTGAAGGTAACGTCATAAGCAGGCACAGCCCGTTACCTAGCAACTGCAGCGCACCCCGGCCCGTTACCTAGCAACTCAAGCCGAGTTCCAGCATCCGGAGTCTACAATGGCTGCTGGAAAAAACAAGTATTATGTTGTTGACCATCCAGAAACCACTTGCTGCATTCTTATTAGTTATGCAGGAGGCTCTACTAATGCTTTTCAAAGCTGTGCTGTTGTAAAATTGCGCATCTGTTTGCAGACATTTTCTTGTGCTCGCAAATTTGGGGGATGTGGAGAAAAGTAGCTTATCTTAATTTAAAGTGACAGAGGGCCTGAAACAGCTCAAAAATAGACACAACTGACAAAATATCAGAATCATCTTTGAATGATTTTGTGCAAAAAAATGTATATAAATTTATCCTAACCTGTTCAAAGAAGAATAGCAGGTCATCATTAAGTATTGTATCAAATGTCTACTCACCACAGTTTCAAATCCAGACCAAATTCAGCCTCTTGCATGCCACTCTTTGCAGCCATTGCTCTCGGAAAGCATCCCCTCCTCCCTCTCATGTCTCAACTCCTTCGCCCCCGTCTTGCATAACATGTTTGGAAATTTGCAGCTGGATAATTTGTGTTACGTTTCCCCTCGGTTTGTTAATAGGAGCGGCGACGCACAGATATTAAGAGTTGAACACTTTGAAAGGCGGATAAAGTCTTTTCATCTGAGGCATGCACATTTCACACGCATTATCTCCTGCGCACATGCAGAATGTCAGAAACACGGAGCTGAAAAAACACGGCGGCTCGCTCCGAGCGCAGGTTCTGCGTGACGGCTAATCCATCTCGGTCCTTTTCAGTCGCGCTCACTGATTTTTGGGGAGAGGAGACGCTTTGCTGTTAATAGCTTTTGGTGTTTTGTTCATTTACAGCGTGGAACTGTTAAATTCATTAGCTACCTGTTTTCTGATTCATGCAACATGAACACATTCTGGTTTTTAGCTACCTGTTTTCTGATTCATGCAACATGAACACATTCTGGTTTTTAGCTACCTGTTTTCTAATTCATGCAACATGAACACATTCTGGT
>NW_006800056.1:1251543-1266117 GCF_000485575.1 Poecilia formosa | reverse complement strand
GATTCATGCAACATGAACACATTCTGGTTTTTAGCTACCTGGTTTCTGATTCATGAAACATGAACACATTCTGGTTTTTAGCTACCTGGTTTCTGATTCATGAAACATGAACATATTCAGGGTTTTTTTTCTTCCTTTTTTTCTCAGATTTAAATTGAAACTTTGTCATTGAAGATGTTAGTTTTTGCTTCTCCAAACCGAACTCAAACAGAGCTCTGGTCATTTCTATCAACCGACTGTCGCCTTAAACGTTTCCTTTCTACTGTTGAGCTCTGATTAGCATGAAGGGGATTTTGATTGGAGTGAAAGGGGGGCAGAGGGAAAGATTGGGACTCATAACAGATGGATATTCGTCTCCAGGGCAGGCTTTTCCTGCTGCTGCTGTCCCCACGGTTGGCTTCATTACCCTGGGCTCCTGGTGCCGCCTCGCTTGCTGGCAGCCTGGCTTTCTTCCTCATTAATTGGGTTTGGTTACATTAAGCCCCCTGGCCAAGGGGCAATCCTGCTGGAGAAATATTCCGTTTTTAGAGCCTCACTCGAAGCCGGCAGAGTTCAAGCGGCTCTGCGGATGGTAATTGGTTATTTATTTAGGCTTCTGCAGGTTGGTCTCCAAAAGAGACGCTACTGCAGGACGATGTTTGCTCTCTTTTGTTGGACACAAACACACCTGGTCCTGGGATGACTGTAGGAATTCAGCAGCCGGCACACCCTTTGCTTCATACGCAAACATTTAGCATTTACAGATGCTTTGAGTCTATTGTCTGTGGAAATAAATGGTCTGGAGAAGGGAGTGGGCGCTCTGATGTCACCCTGAAAAGGTTCTCCTCAAGTGGAAAACGTGTTGCCAGGTTGGGTGGGTTTCCGCCCAATTGGGATGCTTTTGAACATGTTAGGCTGGAACAAACTGCGATGCCTTATTAGGGCCATTGTAAAGGAAGAAAGGAGGAGTACATTTCTGCCACAACACTCAGAAATTTTTAGATTGATCTCAGAAATTTTCTAGACAAAACGTGGACATTTCTGACTTTAAAAAGTTTAAAATTTGCTACAAAAATCTAAAGTATTTTGAAATTAAAGTCAAAAATTTTCTAGAAAAACTTGGAATGTGCAAAAGCCAAACATTTTCAAATTTTAGAACATTTCTAAGATTAATCTAAAAATTTCTGAGGTTTTGGTGGAAATTTACTCTTTTATTTCTACCTACGTTGGCCCTAATACGTCGTCATAAACCCCAACTTTATTGGGTTGTTTTTTTTAATTGGAAGAAAAACACAAGAGTCAACACAAGTATTCAAGTAACAGGATGTCTATCTGTGCATCAGTGAGGAGTTATTTCCATTAAATAAAGTTAAAATTTGGGTATAAATTATGTTTTGTATGCCGGGAGTTGTTTGGATTTCGGCAGTGACTCCTTCCCTGTTTTCAGTCATTTTCTGCAGAATTATTTCTTATTTTTAATTCTATGCTAGCTTGACCTTGTTAACATTAACATGTAGACGTGTTGTGGAATTTGGTGCGTTTTGGTTCAGTGAAAATAAAAAAAGCGAAGCACATGTGAACTTTCTGACAGGTCAGATGTTTTAAATGATTTAATCAACCTTTGCTTCATTCAGACGATCACTTCTTAATAATCACAAAATAAACATCAAACCTGAAAACATGAAACTGTGACGGACTGAATCTTCTGGTCTTTGTGTGGGGAAACGTTTGCGTGGTTTTTGGTGTTGAATCCTGATACACTAGTGGAGCTGTTGTCAGTTAGTTGCTATGGCAACGGGTCTGAAGAGTGCGTTTTTTCTGTATTTTCACTTTGCTGTGGCACTAAATTAATAATACCTACATCTCCAGGTTTCATTTCGTTGCCTTTTGATGGCAAGTGAATGAATCGCCTTTTTGTCCTCCAGCGTTGTGGGCATGTGAGAAATTTCCGGATATTTAATTGATGGTATCTGGCGCTCCCAACACGGGTTTCATTAGAGGTTGAGATTTGCTCTGTTTCTTTTGGAGTTGGGCTGGTTTCACTGGAAACTGTCAGTCAGATCTGGCAACCTTGAGTGTGAATTATATCTCACAGCAAACCATTTCAGCTGCTTGCCTCATCTGTTCACATCCCATGCTGGGTTTGCAGTGCATCTTTGTCCTGTAGGATTTCGGGGAGTCGCCTGGGTGTGTTTCGGGTGAGAAGGGTTTCTTTTAGTGGGCAGATTTAGCAGCATGGGAACCCACCACCGCCACTCGAGCTGCCGACTCCCCAGCTGTTTGTGAAACACCTCACACCGTTTCTACTCTCTTGATTGTAGCCGCCGGCTCCAAGAGTCCTCATTGCATATAAATTACAGAAGTGGGAAGTGATTATTATAAAATTCCCGCTTTCGCCTTTTTTCCCCCCACTCCACTCTGCAGAAGTGCTATAATTGAGTGGAGTACAAAAGCTGCGCTGTGAGGCGGAAGAAGGAGAGGATGGTTCAGAAGGCAACATTTAGGAGGGGTGGATGGTTCTGGTGTGACGTATTTCTCATGATCACCCGCCTTTAAAGGGACCAAATAAACGCCCACAGCCTCTGTCCACCCAGGGCTTCCTGCCAGCGCCGGTTCCAGACAATAAATTTCACCTGAAACCACATCTGAAGGCCCAGCCAAGCCTGGATATGATCAGTCTTCTCTGTCTCCCTTCTTCCGCTCTTCCTAAGCAAAGAAGAAGTCCCACACTGCAAAAACGGTAAATCTTACCAAGTATTTTTGGTCTAGTTTCTAGTGCAGATATCTAAGTACACTTAAAATAAGACAAAACTAACTTAGCAGTAACTTTTCATCAAGATGTAGGAGCTTGTTTCAAGTCAATAATTCCTTCATATTGAAACAGTTCTAGTTCCACTGGCAGATTATTTCTAACAAGACATTTTACGAAAGTTAGAAGTGAAGAAAATCTGCCAGTATTACTAGTATATTTTCATCAATATTAAGGAATGGGACAAAACAAGCTCACATATTGTAAAACGTTGCTTTTCAGTTAGTCTTGTCTTATTTAAAGTGTTCTAAGATATTTGCAGTAGACACTAGACAAACATAGTTTGGTAGATTTTGTGTTTTTGCAGTGTAAGCCTATTATTTGTCCAGTGAAACGGAAAGACTTCCAGTATGGCTGCCCTCCACTGGAGCTTTTGGAGTCGCTCATGGTGGGAACGAGACGGGATCACAGCTCAAACAAACTCAGTGTCTTTAATTAGTTTGCATTTCAAACCAGTTTTTTCCCTTTCTGTTCCTAATTTTAGTTTATTTTAAAAATATCAGAGGCACATTCAGGAAGCTGATGTGTGTTGCTACATAAACATTTCCTGGTTGATATTTTTCTGTATCTTTTCATTGATAGTAACCAAAATAATACAATAAGGCGACAGTAGTCCTTCGGAGGGAACTCTGTCTACCTACACCCAAAGCCAAGTTGGTGAGACAGCAAGTCCAAAGAGAAAACTTTTGGCGTCCGGCTGTCTAGAGAAACTCTCCGGTTTCTCTTTGGGAATCCCATGGCATTCCCAGAAAAAAGGGAAATTCTGGGACTGTCCTGAAGTCCCCTTCAGTGGGAAATGTCTGAAAACTTTCCAAAAGAAGGCAACAGGTGTAGAGTTTTCATCCAACTGTCATGTGATTTTAGATAAAACTTTTAAAACGTAGCAAAACAGAAAATGTAAATTATGCCTCTACAGGTTTGGGTTGAATCAAGCAGGCTGGCGTAATGTTGTCAGTGTTGGCGGAGCGCACAGCTGTAACAGGCAGGAAGTAAGAAGCTGCAAACTAGCATGGAAGAGAAATATGGAGAGAGGTTTTCAGAAAGCTGTAATTGTTTTGTCTTATTTGTTGGCGATGTGATAAAGTGTCTGGAGACGTAGAGAAAGAAATGAGTCCAATGGCAGAAACGACTGATTAGTAATGTGAGGTAAAAGTTTGCTGCATCAGAACTTATTCGACAAATGTTTCCACCTCACCTCTAGCAATAGGGGAAAGGTCATGCCACCAGTTTGACAGTATTTCAGATATTTAAACATTAAAACTAATCAATAAATATCGATATTGACTGATATGTAACCTCTGTATCTTGACACGTTTTCCAGCCATATTGAGCAGCTCCAAAGGAAACACGGTTTCCATTAGACCGTTTTAGGATTCTACCTCCACGGTCCCGATTGTCCCAGGAATCGATCCGATTCAGGGTCCAGAACATTCCTGCTTCCCATCCCGTTGGATGAAACGTAGGACGAAGTCGAAAACAAACTCATCTTCGCTCCTTGATCAATGCCAGGATGTTGTTCCTGAACTCTAAAGAACCGACGCTCCCCGTCTTTGGATTATACATCTTAAACTGTCCCGTTATCGATGACTCTTCTTTCCTCTATAAGGAAATGTTGTTGTCGTTCAGCCAAAAAGCCATTTATTCTGTATTGGTCACAGGTCTGCAGCTCTTCCATGGTGGATTTGCCTTTCTTTCTCCCTGAATGGAAGCTGTTTATTGGGAACTTGATGAAAAATGGGATTTGACAGCTGGAACTGGGAGAAGCTGAGGAGCTGCTCCTCCAGAGTTGGTCACTTCCAGGAGCTTTTTCTCCTCTACAAGTTGAGAGACTTTCGGGTTCTTATCTCATTCCCACAGGAGAACAAATGGGAGTGGAGAGGATTAAAATAATACGGGCGAGAAAGCTGTAATTTAGCCTCCAGTGTGGGCATGTCCTGCTCCCTTTGGCCTGGTTAGTCCGTCCCTTCTGGTTTAACAGCCTCATTAAGAAGGCTGTCCCTCTTTGGAGACACTCCCACCTTCCTGGATTATCCCGTCACCTTTGACCCTTTGTGACTGGAGGTCAAAGAAGCTGTTTCACCTGAGCTGAAGCTCAGTGCTGGCAGTTTTTGTTTTCCCTGAAACAGGCCACACATCAGAGAGTCCACTGCGTCCCGTGTTTGATGGAGCGCCGCGAGGCTTAAAGCCGAGCTGGAAAGACGAGGAGCTAAATTGGCAGAAGGGATTGGAGCCTCGGCCTGATTAGGGAGCCGGGGTAAATGATGCCTCGTGTGGTCGGGGACGCTTTCGTTTCATGGTTAGGACGTTCCCAAAGGGTGATGGAAAGGAGAGGGGGGCCTTAAACCGAAGCTGGTGCCAGCCTGAGAGAGGATCGCAGAAACTCAGACATTCCAGGCATCCCGTGTTGGAGAGGTTTTATGAAGTGTGTGTGCGTGTGTGTGTGTGTGTGTGAGTATGATGAGGGAACCAGTCACTGCTTGGCACTGTAGGAATGTCACTTTAGCACACAAGTCATTAGACAACAATAAAAGCAGTTTGTTATATCGTCTCTTTAAGAGAATTACTTTATTTAAAGGGTCAGTAAATTGTAAAACCCCAAAATACACAGAGACGGTGGTGGGAACACTTCTGCTAAAGCGCTAACAGCAGAGCTAAGTTTTTGTTTAGCACTTGCTTATTTTAAAAACATTTAGCGCACGTAACACAATGCTTAACTGGTTAACTGGCTTCCTGAATAAACAGAAGCACATATTTTTACTTGCAGTTCAAAAGATGTTCCAGACAGTGAAAAAGTGAGAAAAATGATCTTTGTTACATAAAGTGCTGGGCACTCTTCAGCTAACACGCTAACAGTGAAGCAAATTTACGTTTAGCGCTTGATTATCGACTAAAGAATGATTCAAATAGTTAGATGTTTATAGTCATGCTCTTAGTTTGAAGTTGGCTGAAACTGTGCAGCAGCTCCATTTCCTCTTCTTTTGTTCTCTTTTTTCAACAATAATTATATTTCAACATAAGAAGACTATAGAAAATGTAATTATGTCAAAATTAAATTGTTTCTCGAGGGTTGTAGTTTTTCAAGGGCAGGCATAACATGGATTAAAGTTAGCGCTTTAGCATTAGCTTTTGCTAATTACTGTGTTGTTGAAGTACTTTAGCATTAGCTTCTGTTAAATATCATGTTGATATAGTTCTTTAGCGTTAGCAGAACTAATGTTCATGATTAGTGGTTTATGGTTAGCACAGCTAACTGCCCACCACGGCACTGAGGTGATAAACAGCAGGGCCTGTTGGACTGATTCATGCTGTAGCCTCCATCTCTTCATGTATCAGATCCGACTGCCTTCGACCCATTATTCCCAATAATGGGAATAATGTGTTTTAGGTATGCTAAAGCACACCTTTAGTTTAGCAACGTTTCTATTTAAAGCGCAGTCTGCCTCTAACCTTGGTATGATTTCTTTTATTAAAATCAGAAAGTGCATCAAAGTTCATCCATGTTGTGTTTAATGACCGGAAAAGGTGGCGGTTCTTCATCTTGATAGAACCGTCTGGAAGTGCGGTGTTGATAAAACCGAAGCGGTGCGGTGGACGCCGCGTCTCGTCCAGGCGCGCCCCAACGTGTCCCGCATTTAGCCGTACTTCCTGTGGAGGTTTGGACTGCAGCTCGGCTCAGATGGCGAACAGTAGATTTAGCATGGCTGAGTGTTTCCATGTGTGTGCTGCAGATGAAGTGGTTAGCCGTTGTGGGTCGGGCCGGTTTTGGACCGGTTTCCCTCTGAGGTCGTCTCTGTGAGTCAGCTGGGGATGAAAGTTTACAGTCAGGCCGCCGTTTGCGTGATCACCCGTCTCCTAAAAGCTGCTGCAGATATTTTCTGCTTTCTCTCGTCAGTCCCCCGCCCTCCTCTCCCTCCCTCATCCCCCGGCTCTGGCTCTGTAATGAACTCCCCTTATTCACCAGCTAATGACTGCCTTTGATCCTCCGCCTCAGACCTCTGCTCCAGCTCTACCTTGCAACTCTCTGATTTCTCTCCCTCTCCTCTGCGCTCCGCCGAACACGCTGCTTCTTTTCGCTCCTCCCGTTTGCATCCTTTGACTTGTTTTCCCGGCCTCCCTCCAGGGAGTCGGGGTTTCAGTCCCGCTGACCTAGGCTAAATAAAGTTTGGAGCTACCAGGCTTCAAGACGAGAAATTTACGAAATTATTTCGTCCTCCTGAACAAAACTTTAGAGACCGGAACCTGCAGCTGCGTTGCGTTATCCGTGCGTCACGCAGCGGCAAACTGAGTCATGTTGCAAATAACGTAAAGCAGATGAGTCTAATGGTTTTCACGTCCTCCTTTTTGTCTCCTCAGTCCAACAAAGTCCCGGTGGTGCAGCCGTCCCACGCCGTCCACCCGCTCACGCCGCTCATCACGTACAGCGACGAGCACTTCGCCCCGGGGTCCCACTCCGGCCATCACCCCCAGGATGGAGGCAACAAACAAGGTAGAGACACGCTGACAGCAGCAGGACGGTGATGAAGATGTTCAGCATCTTTTTTTTTTTGACATTTAAAAGTGATGGGAGGAACGTTAAACGGGCTGCAGTTCAGTTTAAGACTTAATTGTAGTCATGGGGCGATGAAACTTTCACTGAGGTCTCTAAAAGTTTCTCTCATTGTTTAAAGTGTTTCTAACGAGGGAGCAGGGTCGGCAGAGGAAGTCTTATAGAGCACCACAGTGCTGCCCCTCCCCCACCTGATGCTGCACACATTTTCCTTGCTTCTGTGTAGCGAACCCGTAGTATTCAAAGGGTTCTGGACCACAAGAACCAGGAAATACTTGAAACTCTCTTCAGAAACAGTTAAGAAAGTTCAAACACCAAATAATATGCATCCGGTTCAGTTTATTTTCATAGCAGCAGTTCACAACAATTTATCCAAAATCAGAGAAGAAACTGGGCTAGCAGTGCTGAACTGAGATAATAAACAGCAGGACCTGTTGGACTGATATCGTCCTTCTCTTCATGTATCATATCCAACTAATGAGCTAGCAGTGCCCACCAAACCTATGTTGTTTCCTTCAGAGGTTCTTGGTGCAGCGCCCCCAGAGGTGAGGAGGGGAACAGGTTGCTCAATGGGTCTGATTGGGTTGACTCAGTGCAGTGACACAAACAGCCACAGCAGATGAAAATGTAACAAATGTTGCAATTTTGGAACCCAGTGGAACTGAATTTACCAAACTATCAGGTGTGAAAACACCATTAATCGAACTCCAGTTCATTTGCCTTGAATGTCCGGTTCATTTGGGGAGGAGTGAATGCGTACTCAAACTAAAATAGCAAACTCTGGTCCACCTACAAACCTCAATATGGGTTTGGTTGAACTAAATTCTGATGCGGTTCAAATGGAAATGTGAATGCAAGTGGACCTGAGACCGCAGGAAGTGGAGTACTGTACAGGGCATTCTGGGTAAATACAACCCAAACAAATGCGCTAGTCTGGCGCTAGCTAGAAATGGATTGTGATCTTGTACCAAAGACAAATGACAAATCCTCCCATCGCTAAAATATGATATAGCTCCATTTTTGTTTATATTTTGTGAAGAAGGAAGTTGGTCTCGGTGTCTGTTTGGAGGTTTCTGCGTCATTTCCTCCCATAGTTCTTGGCGCAGCGCCCCCACAGGTGAGGGGGCGCAGTGCCTGTTCCCCTGTGCTGAGGGAAACAGGTTTTTCAATTAGTTTGGTTTGTTTAACACAGTTCAGTGGGAAAGAGAACCGAACCGGCTGAAAATGTAACAATGATGCATTTTTTTGTCATCAGTTGGAGAAGCCAGGTGTGAAAACAACCTAAAGGTCCAAACATGTAGGATTAAAATATAAGAGGCAGGTAAACAGGATCACAGAACAGAGTAGCTTAGGCCCAACTGATTCACTCATCACTGGGTTAAAGAAACATATTTACAATACGGTTCTTATAGAGATTAAAACAAGACGATAGACGACTTGTCATGCAATTATAAATTTGTAAAACAGCTAAAAGAGTTCTCAGTTTGCTCAGGCCTTAAAATAAACCCAAGTCGCCGTCTGATGACAAACGAGCAGCCTTTGATGAAAGACTTCAAGCTCTGGAAGAAAATAAAGCGCTCGCTAAAAATACTGCAGCGACACATTGTTGAACCCAATTTTTATTTAACTTGTGCAACGCTCCAGTGTTTTTCTTCTTCTTCTGATTGTCGCTGCTGTCAGGAATCAGTAGAGACGCGCCGACCCGAAGGTGTCACGGTGAAGTGGGATCTGGTTTGAAGCCGCTCGTCGGCCGGCCGCTCCCTCAGCTCGGCTCGGTTCGGCTCGGCTCGCAGGAATAAGATCAAGCTGCAGCTCTGACAGTTTGGACGAGGCGGCGCGGCCCGCACAGCTGGAGGCCTTGGCAGCTTCTCCATGATGCTGAGGAAAGAAAAAAACGGCGTTTCGTCCTCCACCTTCTCGCTTTCTTCTCCTGCGATGATGAAGATGATGAAGACGGGACCGGCTATAAATAATGCTGCGGAGCGGAGATGTGAGGAAGCTGTGCTCCACATACGCCTTGCGTCTGCCAACATGCGCTGTGATGTCGAAGCATGAAAGAACAAACAGGAAACAAATAAAGAAAAAACTAGATTTCAGAGAAAAGGTTTCTACTTTTCACATCAATTCCTGACAATAAGGAGAGGAAAAAAATCCCCAGAGGGCCGTTTTTTTTTTTCTTCCTGCATTTGATCTGCACTCTCACAACCCAACAGAAATCCACGTACAAGCAATCTGGCTGCAGAATTAGCTGTAAATGATTTCCCCAGGCGTATTCATGTGTATCAGTGAAGCTAAGCTGAGGATGCTTAAAACCAAATCTCTCTTTTTAAATTTTTTTTAGCTGTCCCTCTTGCTCTTTCTCTCCCTCTCGAATCGACCAATAGCTGCTCTGCTTCCTTCAGAGGGCTCAGACTTTGATCTGCTCGTTAATTATGAAAAACAATCATGGATTTTCTCATTATGAGCTCTAATATGCACGGGGCTGCTGTGTGGGATGGAAGGTCGAGCGGAGGGAGGGGGCAGAGGAGAAGCATGTTGAATTAAAGAAATGAAGACGGGGACCAGAATTAGACGGATCGGCGGCTTCCGGTGGGAATGTCTGCTGGATTTCAGTGGCAACGAGAGGAAAACAAAGGTTTTCTACAGGTGAGAGGGACGAGGCTAGCGCACAGAGGAGTGTGAGGTAGCAGATTAGCCACGGCTCTGCAGATGGGAGCCTCCCACTCGGCCTTCCTCTCTGAGGAAGAGGATGCAGGCCTCTGCAGACCTTGGCTGGGAATGATAGAGGAGGAAAGGCATCTGACCTTTTCTTCCCTTTCATGTCACTGGATTGCGCTATGAAAAAGGCTTCCCATAATTTTAATTATTAATTTAATAATAATTTATTTTCCTTCCAAGTCGCCTGGCTTCCATGTCGTCTTCTCGATCAAACGCTCTCCAGATATCCTGAAGATCTTTCAGTTTCTCTTTGCGTTGATCTATTGATGTCGAAAGTAGAACATAAGTGCAAAATGCATATAAAAGTAAAAAGTCTGGAATCCACTTCCACCTTTTACTCTGATACCCCTGAATAAAATCCAGTGTTAATAGCTGAATTCAGGAATAATCTGATTAGCAAACATAAATTAGTATATGCAGCTTTTTTTCTTGAGGGCTGTGGAGGTTTTGCGTGAATTTCCAATCTCTCAGATTCACACAAAATCAACAGGTTTCATGAATAATTGGGTTTATTCAAAAATGTTGGGTATATTAATGTTTTCACACAAATTAGGCCAAAATTGACCCTTCATAAAAGCAGAAAATAAAACGAATACAAATCTGGAACTGATTTGGGTCCATATGACTTTATCTCCAGTTTAACTAAACATGATTGTTGAAAAACTCCTGCACAGCTGAACCCACATTATCAAATATTCTCAGGCTGTTTTCCCACCAGATTGTCCAGTAGTCTTTGTTCGATTAGGGACCAACAATTGCATCATTTATTACATTTTCAGCTGCTGCGGTTCTCTTATGCAGCACTGCACAAACGATCCAAGCCCTTTGAGCAACCTGTTCCTCTCCTCGTTTTGGTGGCAGCAAGAACCACTGAAGGAATGAAACAACACAAAAACCTCTGAAGAAGAGCCCGAACGCTCCTTCTTCAAAAAAACAAAAAAACAAAAATGGAGTAGAGTCAGATTTTAGGGTTGTTCTGATCAACCTGATTTAGAGCTCGGATATCGATGCGTCAGAGACTGGGTTAGGGTTATATATATACTCTGTATAACTTGTCTTATATTGGTTTTTTCCTCTACATGATGCATTTTTTGACAAATGCAAATTTTACTCCAAAGTTGCGTATGGTCTGGGAAAATACTGCACATGAAATATTTTGAAGTTTGATCTTGCTGCATGAGAAAATATGAAAACTTTCGAGGGGCTAAGGTTGGAATACTTTTTGCATGATGGCATGTTGTGGAATCTTTCTAAATAAAACAAAAAATGTAAAATGTCTGACATAAAACAGGATTTAAAGTAGATATCCAAAATGTAAATGTCAACAATTATTAAAAATACAAAAACCCATCAAGTGACAAGCAGCCTAAGTCCAGATTTCTCCAAAAACCTGGAGAAATGTTTATTAAAGATTTAAGGTAAGTCTGGCTGCTTGGGGGGGAAATCGGAACCAAGTGAAGGATGGGTTGAAAGTAGCAGGAAGGAAAGCAGATGTTTGTCCTCCTGCCGTTCTGTTTTTACTACGTTGTGTCACTAAAATAAACCTCTTGACCTTGAAGCTCGGTAGGAGCTGCAGATTGAAGAGCTTAGCAGGGAAAAAGCTTCAGCTATCCAGCTTAAGGAATCAGAAACACTGAAAGGGATCCGGCTCTGCGCACATCCTTTCAGAAGTCAGAAGTCATTTTCAGACCCTAACTGTAAGAACCTTTCACTGTTTAAAACACATTCAGTGTGAATCTCAATGAAATCTGAGTAAAGTTAAACTCCAGGACTTTAAAGAACATTGTTGTGGGATTGGAAGAGTCTCTAAAATAAAATGAGCTCCAAGGCTCTCCAAGACCAAGCTGAAAAGATTTGGCTCGTTATTTTACCTTGAGAACTGGATCAGACTCTGCAGTCCCAGTACTGGACTGGTTTGAGTCTGACTAAAGGAGAGGGACTTCTTGGTTTCAGTAGGCAGCTTCTCATTGGAACAGTCAGAAATCACATGTGGAGGTTTAATCCTGGGACCCCTCTTATTTAATATCTACATGCTCCCACTGGCTCAGTTTATAGCAGGAAATAAGATTATCTATCATAACTATGCAGATGTAACAGCTCTTGATTTTGAAGTCACCGGGTAACTATGAACCCTTCTATGTTCTGAAATGATGCTTGGAATAATTGAATGTGTTCTGGTGGCATAACTTTCTCCAAATGATCAGAAGCAAAACTGAAGTTTTTTTCTTTGGACCCAAAGAGGAACAATATAGAGTCAAAGCACAGCTTCATTTATTACAACTGGAAACTAGAGAAGAGGCTTAAATCTGACCTGAACCTTCAAAACCACATAAAGACGGTTACAAAGTCGGCCTTCTATCATCTGAAGAGCATTTCCACTATTAAAGGACTAAAGTCTCAAGATCTAGAGAAACTCATCCATGTGTTTATCTTTAGTCGCATTGGTTACTCCCACAGTGTCTTCACAGGTCTGCCTAAAAAAATCTATCTGATCCAGAACGCTGCTGCTGGGGTTCTGACTAAAACCAGAAGATGGAGCACATCACCCCGGTTCTAAAGTCCCTACACTGAGAGAGTAGACTTTAAAATACTGCTGTTGGTTTATAAATCACTGAACGGCTTAGCACCACAATACATTAAAGATCTGCAGTCATTGTATCGACTTTCCAGACCAATCAGGTCCAAACATGGGGAAGCAGCATTCAGCTTCTATGTACCACAAATCTGGAACAAACTTCCAGAAAACTGCAAAACAATCGAAACACTGAGTTCCTCTAAAGCAAGGCTAGAAGTTTAGAGCTGCCTTTGATTAGTAGTAACTGGAACATTGATCAACATATTTGATCATTTTGATGATGGCATTGGACAAAATGTCAGGTTTTCTATTTGTTTTCATGACTATATTATGTTTTTAAGGTGTTAAGTGCCTTGACTAGACTTGACTTGACCTTTTTTATGACTGTATGCTCTGTATCTGAACACGGTTTCTGTTTGCAGGGATGCCCAGGCATCATCCTGGACCAGACATGCCCAACTTCTACTCCCTGTCTCCTGGAGGAGTGGGACAGATCACGCCCCCTCTGGGATGGTGAGTCACACACGGCGGTTCTGGGTGATTAATGCTGATGCAGAGCAGCCGCTGACTCTGGTGAGCAGAGCCGGTCTGCAGCTGCAGCTGCAGCAGGGAGGTCTGCGTCTGGCTGGTTCTGCAGCGCTGCTGTGGCTCCGACCGCACTGCACATCCAGCTTCCCCCCTGCTGCTGCATCTCCTTAACCTCCATCAAAGCTTCTGAAGCACTCGTCTCTTCAACACTCGCTCTGTGATTGAGAAATACGTTTCCAGCCTCCTTTTTGTTTTTGTTTTGCTTTGTTTCATCTTTTTTCAGTTCGTGTCAGGCTGAGTGAAGCCATGTGGAAAGCAACACACAAATGTGTTAAGCCAGTCATTCATCCTCTCTTCCCTGAAAATCTGATTACCTCCAGCTTTTGGCTCCATTTTACATTTAGTGTCACTTTTGAAGACGAAAATCAGTTTTGCCAACTTTCTTAAACCATTAAAGGATTTTTAAACCATGGTCACATTTCTGCAACCACTGCGTAGCACCCAGTAAGATTTTATGTTTTTGTGTTGTGGTTCCAAAGTATTTTTGTTTAGTTTATAGTCCAAATATCTTGATACTCTTAAAATAAGACAAAACTACCTTACAGATAGCTTTAAGAGCTTGTTTAAGTCAATAATTCCTTATTATTGATGAACAAGTACTGAAAGATTATTTCACTTATAACATGGGGAAAATGTCTTGTTATGAGTGAAATTATCTTCCAGTGGAACTAGTACTTTTTCATCAATGTTAAGGTAGCCAAAAGCAATATGCTAATTTCAAACATGTTGATATCCACCATGTGTCAAAGACGCAATATTTGCTGCAACATAATGTATCGCCCTCTACAGTGTCAGATTTTTTTTATTTTTTGGAACTTTACTCTTGGTTTCAGTTGTTGCGTATCGCTAACTCTGTTGCTATTTATTGACAGTTAATGCTAGAATGCTAACCTGTATTCAAATTATATCTGCCATTGAAAGACTGAAACCCTCGAGCACCAATTTAATTTTGACATAATTTGCAAGTTATACAAAGTGCTGAGATATTTACTTACATCTGTATTTTGCTCTCCGAGTTATTTTGTTCCTGTATGTTTCTTGTTTTAGATAAAGTTATTGGGGGAAAAAATGATAGATCGCGAGGGGAAGTACTTTCACTTCAAAATAAGAGCATAAATATAAACGTCTAACTACTTGAGTTCTTAATAGTCAATAACAAAAATTCAACACAGATGTTGAACATTATTGAACTGAAAGTTTACAAAATAAAGAAGTAAATTAGAATTTATCCGTAAAAACAGAGGAAGCTAACAGCGCTAAACGTTTTCAAATAAAAAATTAGCTCTGCTATTAGCCATTAGCAAGTATTCTTTTTGTTCTGCTCATTTAGCTTTAGTATATAGTTATATGCTATAAGAA
>NW_006800056.1:1209376-1249457 GCF_000485575.1 Poecilia formosa | reverse complement strand
TCACATTTGAATCGGATACCCAGGTGGCCTGGGTCGCCTTCGAAATTATTAATTCTTATCTGAATAGAAGTGTTTCTATTCGTCTTAAATCGGCCATTTGGAAAATATTCAGATTAGTAACTCAACACTTTGCCAATGTGAAAACCATCATGTGGTTGGTTCATGTATGATGATGCTCTGTGAATTAATGACTTCCTTTCCCCCAAAATATATTGTAAAGTGAGAGATCCAAGGCAGGTTGTTCTGATTTTCACAAATCAGGAAATTTCTAGTAGAAAAATCGACTTTTTGACTAGACTTGTCTATATCTGCAGTGAAAGTAGCAGTAAAAATTTTTAAAACAAGCAGAACTGTTATAAGAAAAACTTATTCATTTTAAGACATAACACACATTATTGTTTATTTTTTTTCTTTTTTCAAATCAGCAGCAACATTTGGATGATTAATGGATTCTTTTGACCAAACTCTGAAGATTCAGCTGTATGATATCAATTAACTGTTCTGTATTTGTCCCCCCTGTAATCTTTGTACTGAAACAGTGGCATGCTTTATCTCGGGAAGAGCAAGCTAAGTATTATGAGTTAGCCCGCAAGGAACGGCAGCTCCACATGCAGCTCTACCCCGGCTGGTCCGCTCGAGACAACTATGTAAGTATCAACAGAACAGACCGGCAGCGGTGCGCGTGCTTGCATTCATGTTGTTTCTATGTCTGTTGTGTGATTTAGTCTTTTAAAGGTGCACATTAATTCACAGGAGCCTTCTCCGTGTTAATGGGGCCCGTCTGCGGAGCCTTTGTTTCTGCATAATGTGTAATTCATAACACTGTTATGGTGCCATCCACACAGAGATGGATGTTAGGATCACGGTGATTATTATTGTCACTGAGAGTGAAAATTGCCTTGTAATGGTGATGCTGGTCTTTGATGTGCCGCATCGGCGTAGAGCTTCAGATATAAAAGCAGCTGTCAGAGCGAGCCGAGGAGGCCGGATTGTTCCTCCCAGAGTTCACCTCTGCTCCCCCCAGCTGCGCATTGTGTTTCTGAATGCGCGCAATCAGAAAGGTTTAGGACGTACAGAGGTTTTTAGAATATTCTCCTATTCAAAAGTACAGTAGCCGAGAGGAACAAATGTGCAGCAAAATGCCTGCAAACTCATGAATGATGCAAACTCCAAAACGCACAAATACAAAAATGGAAAAATGCTGCAACCAAACAGACAATGCTGCAAATAGCTCCACAAAAACACAGGTCCTCCAGACCACTAGGTGTTTTCTGTTGTATGTGTATTTCTGTTTTTTTTTGGAGTTTGCATCATTCAAGTGCTTTGCAGAGCGTTTACACCTGTATGCTTTGCGTCTGCACCTGTTGGCAACAGTTCAGAAGTGTTGAGGAGTTTGTTGTATTCAGGCAGCCAAACCTTCTTGGTCAATAGCTCTCCAAGGTTTGAGAAGGTCTGTTAACAGCTTTCTGTGGACTTGCGCTGCTTTTTAAACATTTTGAGACAAGTGGAGCACATAAAAAGGAGCAGGGATGGGCACCAACAAATTAGCTTATTCTATAATCTGGTGTGGCACCTCAAATGGCTTTTATATTTGAGCGCCATATTGTTCCTTTTAAATAAAGTGTATTATATTAACTAAATAGTTAGTTGCGCTAATCCTGAAGTTCTAACAACAATCATTAGTTCTGCTCATGGTAAAGTGCTAAATCAACATGGTATTTAATGGAAGCTAATGCTAAAGTGCTAACAGCTTAAATTCAGATTGTATATTCTTGAAATACTCCGACCCTCGAGCAACAATTTAACTGACCTGAACGTTATGCGCTGTTATTCCAGACGTGTGTAGTTTCATACAAAATGTTGAAATATATGCTGAATTAGCCGAGCCTTTTAAAGTTATCAACAAATGCTAAAGGAAAAGTTATCTATAAGTTTTGCGGTTTAGCGAAAATGAGTCTACCTTTAAAAATGGAGTGCTGAACACTGGAGTAAGAAGCTGCCCAAGTCCAAAGAAAACCTTTAAAAAAGACTTTCAGAAATCCTGGAGAACAATTGTTCAAGAAAACCTGACAGCTTGGAGCCAAACAGTAAAGAGTTTAAATGTGATTTCAAACTTTAGCACTTTAGGAGTGTGTATCCAAAGCTGTCCTCGTGTGTGTGTTTGTGTGTGTGAATGTGACGTGTGATATTTTTTCTGAGAGAGAGCACCAGCTTTTATTAAAAGTGTGGCTCCGGCACTCACCTTCACTCCACCACCGAAGTGCTTTGTGGTGTTTACCTGCCTCCCCTCGGACATCGACAGCGCCCCCTGCTTTGTGCCGCCGCCGCTCCGCTGCCGACCCGCTGCTCTGAGAGCGACCCAGCAGCAGCATCAGCTGCTGCTCTAGCTTTCCTAGGAGAAGTCGATGGTCTTTCTGTTAGTCACGTCAGTGAGATAAGAGCCTGACTCATTCTTTGCGTGAATCACCAGCTGTTGACTGGAAGCATGTCTTGCCTGGAAACCCCACACAGTTCAGGCGTGCTGCACCTCTCTCATCCCTCCTTTCACCCACACTCGCTCGGTCTGTCCTCCTCGCCGCCTGCCGCAGCGGCAGAAGGCAGATTAGCTCATGAATAAGTGGATTAGCAGACTTTGCAGCTGGAAACCAAAGTGCTTCTCATATTTGAGTAGAACGACTCTTCTCTGCTATCTATACCTTTAGTCCCCCCCCTTTGGGGATTTAGCTGAAGCTATAAATCCTCACATGTCCTTACTGGAAGGAGAGTGCTGCTCTCTGCAGAGGATACTGCTCCAGTTTTAGAGAATATTTTAATTGCTCTTATTGTTTCTCATCTTCACGATGTCAGACGTAGACAGAGCAGTTTAACATGCACTGCAAAAACACACACCAGCTGCGTTGCCATTAACCATAAAATGGAGCAACTTGAAATAAATTTGTTCAATGGAAATGTTAAAAAAAACAAACACGTTTTTCAATTAAGTTTTTTCAGGCATATCAAAACACGCTTTTAGCATCACGCGAGTCATGTGATCCACAACCAGATGTTAGTGCTGACGGAAACAACAAAGAAGACGACAGGAAGTAGTAGGAGGATGATGGTTTGTTTTGGGGTTTTCAGTCAAGGTGCAGCTCACATCATCACAGTTCATGAAAAGTTATGTATTATTCCAGCGTGATGATTCCATAGCTCATCTGTAAAATCGGCGCCTCCATCACCCCTAAAAGGCTGCATACGTAGCCACGCCCTGTGGGCGGGGCTTGTCACTGACTAAGACACCAATGTCTCCTCTGATTGGCTGAAAGATGAGCGTTAGCGCCACGGCTCAATTATGAATACGTCTCATTACCTGTTTACAACAAGCTTATTCATGCATGATTTTAAACAGTAATTGCAAAAATGTGTTCTTTTGACATTAGCAGAATATTGACAAAGATTTGCGAACAGCTAGTTTTACCAAGTATTTTTAGTTTTTGGTGCAAATATTCGGCCGTCCAAACAGCGTTAGCTTTTCGCCTTGGAGCTACTTGCTAGCCTACAGACAATACTCTCACAATGCTACAAAATATGTGAAGAGATATCGACTTTTAGACATTTTTTTTCTCTTTCATTCTCAATTTTATAATTATTGCATTTGTTTAACATAAATGCTGCCTCTGCTTTTAGCTGGTCATGAATTCTTGGGGTTTTCCACTGCGGTGTGGCTGCTGGACGGTTCCTTCTGCCCCTTTCCTGTCAGAAACGTTTCCATGGGTGCTTGCTACGCTAGCTTGAGGAGCAAAGCAGCTTAAATTTGACTGGCAGCCATTCAGAAAGGACGGTGTACCAGATAAATGGGCCCAATTTTCAAAATTTTGGGAGATCGGTGGCCAAAACGTTTATATCGGCCAAAATCTGAATCAGCAGTTCGAGCTTCTTAAAGATCGTCTATCATCCAGAAAACTGCAATCGAAGCACTGCTATCAGAAAGACGAGCACGACAAATAACATTTCAATAAGTTAATTTAACTTAAGTTTGATAATAAGTAACAGATTATATGATAAAAAAATCTATGCAATTGAAAATCTGGTTAAATTTTTTTTTTTTTACTTTCTGAGGCTCCACTTTGGAAAACACTTTTAGTAGAGTCGAAATAAGACCAAACTAACTTACAAGTAGCTTTTCAGCAAGTCAGATTTTTAATATTGATGAAAAAGTTTTAGTTCCACTGGCAGATTATTTCACTTAAAACAAGGGAAAAATTTAACATGTTACAGGTGACATAATGAGCCAGTGGAACTAGAAATTTTTTTTAATCAATATTAAGGAATTAAAACCAGCTCCTATATTTTGCTGAGGTTCTCTGTAATTTAGTTTGGTCTTATTTAAACAGATTTCTGCACTAAACTGGACCGATGATCCCGGGTAAGGTTTAGTGTTTTTGCAGCTTGTCTGGCTGTGCAGAGCAGACGACACTCGGTTGCTGGGTTCCTCTCAGGGTTGCGGGTTGTGGTGGAGTGCGGAGGCTGGGGTTTCGCTGCTCGGCTGCCCAGCAGGGGATGAGTGAACATGGCAGTCAGCAGCAGGATATCCGAGTGGTCTAGTGAGCGTGAGTGCTGGAGCCACACTTTATGCGTTCCTCTGTATATTTTTAGGGGAAGAAGAAGAAGCGGAAGAGGGAGAAGATGCAGGAAACGGCCACAGGTGAGTGCTGCTGCAGCTTCTGTGTGGTTTTTGCATTTAGGAGTTTGGGATTAATAATCTGCTACGGTGTTTTGCTGCATAATTATTTCCCATTAAAAACGGGACTAAATGCAAATGAAAGTAGAGCCAAACGTGATCCAAATTCATCACCCATCAGCGTTCTGACCCGACTTGTTTTTGTTTTTTTTGTACCCTGAGCATTCCCTAATCCATTCATTCTTTATCCTGCCATAGCCTCCACATATTACACCTACTTTGGGATTAGTCTGTCCTTTTCTTCGGAGTACTTACAGATTCTGGGCTTTGCACTATTTTTCTGCACCACAGTATGTCTCTGCTGACCTTGTTTATCTGCGCTTTTCAAGCCCTCCTCTTAGCTCTGCAGCTGTAATCCACTGAGAATTACACCTTAGGTTAAATGTCAGTATTTTCATGGTCTGTGTAAGTCCACTTGGACGGTTAGCGTCCAGTTACGTTAAGAAAAACAACAAACTGTTAAAAAAGATGCAATTTTCTGCAGGTACAGGCCAGAGAATGAAAACGGCGTACATCTGAGAATATGGTAAGACCACCTCTATGCCCTCCCTGTCTGGTTAATATTTGTCAAGTTTCCTTTTTAAACTGTTAAACACCGACTTGAGAGCTTGCGCTCGCAGACTAATCCTAAACAGGTCCACCATAACCTCACCATGGCCATTGTGTAGCGCTCTATGCTAACCCAAACGGTGTCGAATGCCTGCATGTGTGTGTTTTCTGTTCTGCTGTGTATAAAATGTCTGAACCATACAGGTTTTGACCAGATTTGACTCTCAAGCATTTTTTTCTTGTTGTCTGTGAATGCAACATTGCAAAGCCCATAATTCATGCTAGCTTACTGAATTATCTCTGCAGAAAGGTACTGGACCAGGTACCAGCTTTACCTGTCCTAAGTTTTGGGAAGAAAATGTGAATGTTTTTGTACAGGTTTTGCTTAATTCTTGCTCTGTCAGTCTTGTTCTTCAGCAAATTGCCTTTTTTTGAGTCTATAACAATTAATTTATTAATTTATTTGAATTATTTCAATAATTAATTCATCACGATTAATAGGATTAATCGTTTCAGCCCTACATGGTATTTTTTAGGTACGGTGAGTTCACAGATCAGAAAAAGATTGAATTTCTGAGTTTCAGTGATCAGTTTCAGGGATGATCAAGGGGAGACTTAGCAACCAAGTATTGATTCGGATCACAGTCTAGTTTAATTGAACCAGATCTTGGTCAAACCCAGACTGGCAGGTCAGAAAGCTGCTCTCGGTGCGTCTCGTCCTGACAGGAGCTGGATTATGTTATTTTGCTGCTGGTGGAGGCTTGGTGTCCATATGGGCTGCATATGTCGCCTTTGTAAAGCAGAACAGGTTGGATGAAGCAGGACCTTAATGAGATGCTTCGGCTTAATAAGATTTCATGGCTTCTGGGGTCTCTGGGTGTTTGAAAAGCTCTCATAACACAGGCAGCCATTTTTTTTAACACGCTAAAGTTGCGTGGAGCTTTAGATTCAGATGTTTCAGTTTGTATCAAAGGCAGCAGTATTTTTCCTCACTGGGAGGATCCCGTTATTCCGCTGCCAGAAAAATCCGGGCTGACGTGACAAGTCGGTCCAACGACTCAAAGGTTTTCCACTTGATCAATTCTTGACCCAACGGGGCTCTCTGAACCCAAAATTAGGCCGCTCTGCTTTTTCCTTTTGTCTCCCGTTTTTATATAAACAGCCGGTTTTCAAAGAGCCGTCAGCACAAGCGCAAAAAAGCCACTTCATCTCTGATCCAATAATTAGCAGCGCCTAGCCGCGGCGGGATGGACACCCCGGCTGATTCTCAGTGACAGCCTTAAACTAATATGCATAATACCGGGGATACTGCCACAACTCCCCAAGCCCTCAATTTATGCAGATCCCAGAGAGCTGGATTGAGGTTCGCCTGCTGTAGATGCCAAAAACATCTTTAAATGAACTCGTTTGTCTGTTTCTTTTCATCCGTCCCATCTGTCTCTCTCTCTGTTTGAACAGTCGAGGAGAAACGTTGTTGTTACTTTAATTGATTCTTCAATTAAGCTCCCGACATTTTCTTTCTTTATTACAGTCAAAGATTGAGACGAAAATGTGCAAGTTGAGTTTAGAGAAATGAAACACTTCCAGAGTGTTTTGTTTTGCTCCCATGCAGCCCGATCAATAGGCCTGTCTCAATAAGCAATAAATAAATTGATCGCCTGAAAAGTTAAAACAAACTCAGTTTAATGTTTTCCTCTCTTTCTACCAGAAACTGGACGACAGAAGTCTTCAGTCTGGCGTTGTGGTCTCAACTAGACCCTTGTTTTTTTCATAATTACTTTCATTTGTTGTTTTATTTATTTTGGATTTTAAAATGTTTTCGAATTCCAGTATTAAATATTCATTAGAATTTAAAGGTTATTGATCTTTGAGAATACATTCTGGGATTATTATGCCATTATCATTATATCACTTGAAAACAATATTATCATTTATCGAAACACTTTCTGGGACAATTGATCCTGCAGGCAAATTTGTTATCTTGACTACTCGTCAATAGTTAGAGGTTTTTCAAGGTTTTTCTTTGAACTTTAAATGTTTTTGTTCTTGAAGGTGGAGATTTTGTGCTATGCGAGCTTTAAAAGTGGTTTGTCTCTATATTACATAAATGAAAACTAAGAACTGTTTTCAATAAATAAACGCATCAACATGCAGCTTGATGCACTTTTGATTTGAATAAGTGCAAATCAAAAGTGCACTTTTGATTTGCACTTTATCAAATCAGTAGCTCTGATAACCGCTACTGATTTGATTCATAATCTGGGATAATCTTCTAATTTCTCAATTTTTCTTGCATTAATAACCATAAATAGCCTGCAGCATATTCTTATTCTTTCTGTCAATGTGTCTCCATTTAAAAGTGTAGAAATTGCTGCTCATACTCTCCAGCTCCTAAACCCTCCGTGTCTTAACAACATTATGAACCTGATGTGGAACGTGTTGGAAATTGCCCAGGGCGGCATTAAATCGGGGGCTACACAAGTAAATAACCTTTCTATTTGTGCCCCGAGTAAGTTTTCTATTGCTTATATGCATGCAGCAGTCAGTGGGGAGTTGGCACCTCATATGTAGAGTAGATGTTCCCCACTCAGAGAATAGACTGAGTGTGTTACCTACTTTCTTTATATATTTATAATTCCCAATTTAATCTAGAAATTCTCACTTTAATCTTAGAATCCTGACTTTTTCTTAAACCAAAATGTGACTTTAATCTAACAATTCCTGTTTTAATCTCAGAATTCCCACTTTAATGCAGCTTGGTACTTGAAGGAGAATTAACTTTCTTGAGGAAGGAAGGATGTTAGATTTAAGTGATTTTTTTTATTAATTTCTTTTTATCCAGCTGATTAAAGTCAGAATCTGTATTTTTTTCAGTGGCTCTAATCCTCTTCCATATAAGTCCCGTTTTAGGACTAGAAAAAGTGACTGCTGGGAAAGAACTCCTTGATTTTTTGGAATATCTTCATGTTTTCTGGTCTCTGCTGTGTTTTTTCTCTCTCAGACTGTTTTTTATGCCTCGACGTTTCATTTTCTCATGATGACCCGGTTTCTCTGTCACCTTGTTTTCTCTCGCTGGAATCCGTTCCTCCACGCTGTTAGCCTTTTGTCTGAGTCAGCCGCTGATTCACAGCCTCTGCGATAGTTATCTGCACGCCCTGCAGGCTTTCCCCCTCATTTCAGCTGCTGCTCACTTTATCACACTCACACACCTAACAAAGCCGGCTTTTTAGAGCACCAAGCACTGCAAAAACACAAAACCTTACCAGGTATTTTGGTCTAGTTTCTAGTGTAGATATCTTAAGACACTTGAAAAAAGACAAAACTAACTTACAAGTAACATTTCAGAAACATACAGGAGCTTATTTTAGGTAAATAATTCCTTAATACTGATTAAAAAAAGCTTTTGTTCCACCAGCAGATTATTTCACTTGTAACAAGACATTTTTCCCATGTTATAAGTGAAATAATCTTGTAATAACTTTTTAAATAAATAATAATGAATGTTTAACGTAAGCTCTGAAAAGTTGTTGAAAAGTTACTTGTAAGTTTGTTTTATCTTATTCCAAGTGTATTCAGGCATGTGTAATAGAAACTAGACCAAAAATACTTGGACAGATTTTGTGTTGTTGCAGTGTGACTTTTCCAGCAGCCATTGTATAGCTCATACACCAGTAAACCTGCTGGGGTTGCTAGGTAACGGCGCAGTGCCTGCTGATTTGTGACGTTTCATTCTGGAGGTTTTTGAAACGGCTCATTTTCCAGACATCAAAAACCAGCTGGGTGATTCTTTTTTCTAAGTGCTTCGGTTGTTTTTAGTACCTTTTTATTAATATTAAGGAATTATTTACTTAAACCAAACTCCTATATCTTGGTGAAAAGTTACTTATAAGTTCTTTTGACATATTTCAAGTGAGTAAGAAACTAGACAAAAATACTTGGCAAAGTTTATTGTTTTTGCAGTGCGGAGCTGCAGGAGTTGTGATTCTTCACTTGTTTTCAGTTTCATCCAGGATGTTTAAAAAAAAAAAAAAAGACAGAAAAAATCTCTGCAATTAACGGCCAGTTTTTCTGCTCCGGAAAATATAATGAAAGTGTTGTTCTGGCTTCAGCGGCACCTCCCCTCCGCTCCGTCGTTGTCTGATGTGAGCAGCCAGAAGTCAGCTGTCAAATGTCTTTGATGAGAAAAGAGGAAGACGGAGGCGAGCGTGTGTTCAGAGAAACTGGCCAAAAGGAAAACAGAAAATCTCAGAGTTCAGCCCCTCATCCTCTGGTCCCCCGTTGCCAAATTTTGTCCTGTTATTTGTTTCCTCTCATCGTTTTTCTCTCAGAACCTCATCCCAACACACACACACACACACACACACACTCTCCAGCTGCAATTAGGCGATTTTTGGCGTCTGCCGTTTGAATCTGACGCTGAGCCTCTGGGCCGCGGCGGCACAGCCCAGTGCCTCCACACCCTGCCTTATTAGTGACCCCACCTAATTGGGAAAGGATAAAAAACCACTTTTGCAGCAAATGCAAAACGAGAGGATGTTTTCTTTCCAAACTGGCTGGAATGTGGGATAGCTAGATGTAGGAGGTGGAAATTTGGACTCTAAACGGAGCAACACCTCGGCTAATGTTTCTGGAGGTAGGAAATGGAATCGGAAATGTCTCCCCCCCCCCACCTCTTACAAAGCATGCTCTGTTGAGCAAAACGCTCCTCTTAGCACTCCGTTGGTGTAATTAAAGTGAGAGGATCTCTCACTCCACTGCGTCCCGGCCCCTTTTTGACGCTCCGAGGGGGGGAACCCGGCTGGTGGGGTTGTTTAGACTGGAGCGCAGTAGTTGTTTTGGTTGAGTCACAGACCCATTGTGCTGAGGCTGGGCCAGCTGCAGGAACTCTATGAAGGTCCGGCCGCGTTGCTTTTTGTCATGTCTTCTCCGCTTCCTCTCTTCCTCCCCAGTTTCCCCACTCTAACTCCAGGGCTGCTGCAGCCTTCTAAACTCAAGCTTATAGACAGACGGACTTCATTAATCCCTTTGGGATGTTCCCACACAGCGCTCTTAGAAATACATCAAATAGCTAAAAACATTCCTTTTTTTTTTTTTTGCATGTTTTTGTACTTTTATTTGGGCTTTTATGGGTTCTAAAATTAGTCCAAGCACTTAAAAAAATCACCCTGCTGATTTTTAGCATTAAGTTAATATTTTTTGGTGTCTGGAAAATGAGCCGTTTCAAAAACCTTCTGAATTTAAAGTCACAAATCAACAAGCACTGCCCGTCACCTAGCAACTAAAGAGTTCCGCCTGTCACCCAGCAACTACAGGAGTTCCGCCTGTCACCTAGCAACCGCAGGAGTTCTGCCTGTCACCTAGCAACCACAGGAGTTCTGCCAGTCACCTAGCAACCACAGGAGTTCTGCAAGTCACCTAGCAAATTTACTTTCTGAATGTCAAATTGCTCAGTTATATGGTTAATGGAAACACAGCTTCTGTCTTTTCCTCCTGTCAGCCTCATAACAGAAAAGTTGTTTCTGAATTGAATTGAATCGTAAATCTAAAAATCAACATAAAAATCAAATACACTGAAAGATTCGCATCTCTGACCTCTGTCACAATAACACATTTTGCTGGACGATAAATTGTCCCAGAAGTTATTGCGATAAACAATAATATTGTTATTTTGAGATAATCTTTGAGTGATATAATGGTATTTGCATAATATTGCAAGAAGACATTCTCTAAGAATATTAAATGAAAATTTAATATTGCCACTGGACAAGACATTTTGAATTAACAAAACAGAAATGACGACATAAATTATGAAGTCTCTGTAAACAACTTTGGGTAATAATGTATCTGAAGGGGTGTGCATAAGTCTGACATGTCATATGTTTGTGGTTGTCGTGATTATTCAGTAAATAATGATCATTTTAATACATACGTTTAATACGTTCCTATAAAGTGTCATTATTTACCGAATGACAGAACAGCCCTAAACATTCATCCTTTAATGACAGGTGTTATGTCACTCTTATGCACATTCCTTCAAATAAAATGTTACCCAAAGTTTCCTGATAGTTGAGACCAAAGCTCCAGACTGAAGACTTTTTTCAGTTTGTGGTATTTAGAGAGAGAGAAGAGAAAACCGATAAATCATGGAAATTATTGAGCTTGTTTTAATTTATCGTTCAACCGCCTCTGTTGAAGCACGTTGAGTAGCCTCTGCTGAAAGGTGCTGTATAAACAACGTCGTGTTTTAAAGGAGGTTTGACTCCATGAGATCGTTATCAGAGGATGAAGCCTCTGTGTTTCTGTGATGTTTCGGGGTTGTTTGCTTTTGGGGAGGCGGAACCTGAGCCCGGCTCTTCTTTCACTCATTTTCTGCCTCATTTTCCCCGCTGAGGTTTTCCTGCCCTCTCCTCTGTCCCGGTGCTGGATGTGAGCAGCAGCCGCGTCCCTTTGAAGCGCCACCGCAGCAGAGGAGGCGGCCATTGTGCCGGCTCTTTGATCGCGCCCCCGCCTCCCTCCATCTCCTCTCAGACGGAGCTGTGCGGGGGCACGGGGCCAGACTTCAGCTGCTCGGGCCCCCAGCGACGTTCCCTCAGATGTGGGCGATGGCTCCCACTGACCCCCCTCGCCCCTCCACGCTGCGCTGCGAGTCTCGCCCACGCATGCCTGAGGTTTGGGGTTTTTGGTGACTGTACCAGCCCCGTTCCCCCGCTGCTAACCACAATCAGACCTCACCCTCCTCTACCCTGCAGTGATCAGCTCTCCTTCCTCTTGTCTCTCCCTCTTCTGCACTTCATTTGGGAAAGCAGAGCTGTTGTTTTGTTTCTTTAATACCGTCAGGGGATTAGAAATGAAGCAGGAAGTCCAGCTCAAGTTTAATAGGAACATGTTTGTTGTGTTTTTGACATTTGGAGGGAAAGTTTCTCCGGACAAATGGAGGGAAGGAGGAGGAATATATTTCTAAGTGTGAAAGTTCTTGAGTGTCGAGATTTTGACACATTTTCCTAGATGCAAACTCTACAGTGTAAAAACACTTTAATTTATTGAAAAATTTCCTGGTTGCCTAATAATTCAGTATAAAGATGAAGCTTTGGATCAGTCCCACCAGTTTACCCTGTTACTTCACCACTCTGCTGACGTTAATTTGTCAAATTGTTGCTTAAAGGCTCTAGTCTTTCAAGCAGGGATATAATTTCAATTAAAGTTAGCGCTTTAGCATTAGCTTCTGCTAAATACCATGTTGGTATAGTGCTTTGTTGTTAGCAGAACGAATGCTTATTGAGCATTAGTTCTACAACAAACAAATAATATATCCAGAAAAACAAAACACTTACATGGACAAACTGCTAGGCTTGGTAATTAAGCAGCTAATGTTTTAGCATTAGCATCCGCTAAATACCTTGTTGGTTTAGCGTTACTGGAAGTAATATTATTGATTAGGAGTTTAGGGTTAATGCAGCTAACTTTTAAGTTAGTGGTTTTTGTTCTTCTACTGATGCAGCTGGGGGCGCTGCTGCCCCCTACAGGTCAGTTTTAAAACAAAAAGATTCTCCTCTTCAAAGGGCTAAACTTCAAAATGTAGCCACATTTTGAGCTTGATGTCAAATTGCTAAAACTAGAAACGGTAAAAATGGAAGGATGACTGGACAGATACATATGGATGGAGGGAATAAACCGATGGATCCACAGAGGGAAGTTTGGATAAACGGACAGAAAGGTTGGCGGACGGACAGACAGATGGATGCACTTCCACACTTGGATGAAACTTGAATCAATTTTCATACTTTTCCAGACTTTAGGAACCTTGGAGCGAAAACAGCAGCAAAGTCCACAGACAACCTTTCAAAGATCTTCAAAAAGCCCGAAGAACTAATGATCAAGTGGTTTTTAGAGGATTACTTGAAAGTGAAATGTAAAGCAATGAGAGCCGGGCTGAAACTTGTGGAAAGCCCTCTCAGGCATGAAGTCTCCCCCGTTTCCCCCTTCCTCTCTTTGCTGCACCTTCTGCTCCTCGCACCTCTCCACACTCGGCTTATTTTTAGAGTAATTTGTCGGCTGTGTTTTTCTTTTTAATGGCTCCAAACAGAAAAACCCCTTCGCTCTGGGTGGAGGAGGGGCGGGGGGCAGCTGTGGGTGCTTTGATTTGGCCGGCGAGGTGAAAGCAGCGATTGAGGCACGAGGCTGTGCCAGTTATCTTAACCTCCCACACTTCAAACGCCGGGGGAGACTCCTTCCTCCCCCGTCCCTCCATCCCTCCATCCCTCCATCCCTCCATCCGCCCGTCGCGTAAAGGCAAAGGGGGGAGGATGGGGTGAGGCTTCGCTCGCCCTCAAACAGAGGAGCGTTTCATTTCCTGCAAAAAAAAAAAGAAAAAAAAGCCGGATTCCAGCGAGCATTCTTCAGCTCTAATACAGACGGAGGAAGAGGAGGGAGGTGAGGAAGGGTCAAGTTGCTCCTGAATCCCAGCCTGCACTGTAAATTATTACGTTGTTTTTAACTGAAAAAGAGGAGGGAATATAAGTTTAGATTTTCAGTTTAGTGAGCTACTGTGTTGACTAATTGAATAAATTAAGTGGATTTAACTTATAAGGTTTTGATTTAAAGAATTTGAGGGTCTTCAGACGTAAAAATGTTTTAAAGGTTGTGAGACAGTTGGGATTGGCCAGTGAGGTATCCCATAATGCATTGCAGCAACTAAACCATTGTTTTTTTGGCAGAAAAATGAGTTTTAATAATAATAACAGTAATAAAAACAGACACTAGAATATATTAATGCGAACAGTTTGACAATGCAGGGCAGTAGTTATGACAGTAATAACCTAAAAACAGCAGCTCTTTATGACTGCATACGTGGAACTGAGATGCTTGTTCGTTTTCATAGCCTTACATGAAAACAGTGAGCAAACTGCTGTCTGTTCCTGTTGAGCAGGATTAAATAAAACCAAATGGTTTCCTTTTTATATAAAGTTTCAAGTTTAAAAAATAAAGTAAATGTAATTCCAACATAGTCAGATTGAATAAATTAACTTAAGCTCACTGAAATTACACAAGTTAATGTCAATCAGATATTTTAATGAAATTTAAGTTTTTAAGAAAGAAGAATTAATTGGATTTTACAGTAGAGTTATGTGCACTACTATGTCATTACAACTTAAAATGATCAAATTAGTCGAGTTGTGTAAACTTAAGATGTGTAGCTTGAACATATTAACATTTTTAAGTTTTAACATTTAGGCTATGTGTGGATTTGCATAAATTTTAGAAGGTAAAGTCCAATTATTTTAGGTCTTTTGTAACAAATTAATTAGTCGCATGATAAATGAAAACAAGCTCAATGATTTCCATTGGAAAGATTTATTATTTTTCTCCTTCTACCAAAAACAAACTGGTAAAAGTCTGGTGCTTTGGTTTGAACTCGCCTTTTCTTAAAGGACAATTTTGTTTACAGAAACGTCATAATTCATTTTATTTGTTGTTTTGTTTATTTATTTTGGATATTTAACACAGTTCCTGTGTTTAAATGTTATTGATCTTTGAGAATATTATCGTTTATCATGATAACTTCTGGGATAATTTATCATCTGTTTTGGGCAGCGCTTGCTGCGTTTTCCAGTGGACATCCAACCAGCCCTGCTGCAACCACTGCCACTTTTTTTTAAATTCCTCTTTTCAAACGAAGTGGCCCGGAGCCTCAGGACTCTTCCCCAGGCAGGAAGGCCGGTGCTTTTCATGTCTGCCGTGGGGGAAGGAAAAACGCTCCCCAGGAAACTGGGTGCAGGGCCGGGCGCGGGCCTGCCTTCAGATCCTGGGATGAAAAGACGGTAAATAAAAGCGACAGGAGATCTCTCTCCCTGTCTTTCCGCGCGCAGCTCCGGGGTCAGCGCTCCTCTGTCCCGCTCCCTTTTATCCGCATGTGGGGAAGCAGTCTGTTTGCATGTGTGTTTTAGGGCTTCACGTTGCAGGACTCTGCTGACTGCTCTCCTTTGCCACAAGGGAGAAACAAACTAATATGGCTGCTTTTTTTCCGCTCCTCCTCACCGTTCAGACATCGTTTGAGTCGCAGGAGGCGTCTGCCCACCTCTGTCTCTGCCTCTCCACTTTGATCACAGATTCTATTTGATGCTGCTCTGGTCTAAAATAACTCTCCTTTATAGCTTGTCAATAGCTGAAGCAAACTCTGGTACGTTAGCCCAGATCACAGAGGGGGAAAAGAACCGGCTGACAACAATTTCCCAGTGAGGAAGGGGGGCAGTTTGGATAAAGCTTCAGATCTTTGTTGGATCAGATTTAGGTCATGAAACTCAGGCTGTTTTTACACCTGATAGTCTGGTAGACTCATTTGATTTGTTACATTTCCAGCTGCTGCGGTTTGCTTTCACCTGCACTGTTTCAAATGAAACACAACCTTTGAAAAACCTGTTCCCCCCCTCGCCTGTGGGGGCGCTACAGCAAGAACCACTGAAGAAAACGACTTGTTGAGAAGAAGCTGTCTTCTTCTCAACATGGAAAAAAATGGGGTAGCGTTAGATTTGAGCTGTTGTAGGATTTTGTTTGTGGTTGGTAAAACACGTCACACAATTTCTCCCACTGGCAATTGACTTTGACATTTGTTTAGGTTGTATTTACCCAGAATGCCCTGCGCTGTAGTCTACTTCCTGCTATTGTGCAGTCTTTGGTCCGCTTGTTGTTTACATATGCATTCGAAGCACATCAGAGTTATTTTAACCGAACAGAGGTTTGAGGGCAGATCAGATTATGAATTCAGAAAGTTCAAACCGAACTTTCTATACAAACGGACTGGAGTTTAATTGAAGCGGATTAAACGGAGCTGGTGTGTGTGCATGTTAAGTAACTGGTTTATCTTGATGCAGAGTGAAGCAAATGCTTCGTTTCCAAAGCTGCTCTTCACAAAAAGACCAACATGCTCATTGGCTGCGGGTTTGCTTTCTTTAGATGAAATTGTCCAAAGATCCAGCAGGGATTCAAACATTTACTGAGTTTGTTGGGGGCAGTGATGGTTATAGAGTCCAACAGCTGGGAGGAAGGATCTACTATAACTCTACTTTGTGCACATCAGATGCAGCAGTCTGTCACTGAAGGAGTTATTTATAGCATTGGTCCAATTTTAAAACCTTTTTAAAAACATTTTCCAGATAAGTTTTCAAGAATTGCGCCGCTCAGAGCGGCAGCATGTTGGAGCAGCTCTGGACTTTCATTGAGATTTTTTCTTTTTCAAAACTTCATTTCTGGCTTTCTAGAGAGAAATTATTTTTCTGGTTTCTGGTTCCTTGTTTTATTCCTTCTTGTTTTGGATGATGTGTAGTTGGACAGATTTTTGTCAATATTTTTCATACTTTTCTATTTTGTTGTGAAATTATTTAATTTCCCTTTGGAATCAATAGAGTATTTTTGAATTTGAACATAACCATATTATCCTTTATTCCACTTTTCAGAAGCTTTGTCTTGTCAAGACGTTCGTGTCTATGCTGATGATATGCGGCTGTAGTTAGCTTCCAGCGCTCACTTAGCGTCTTTGGTTGGCACTCACTCTTTGCCTGACCAGTAGAGGGAGCTCATAGGGAAGTGTAGTTGTCTTGCAATCAGAAAGTTGCATGTTTGATTCCAGCTTCTTCCCCTGGATATTTATGGCCAGAGGAAGAACTTGTTGTTTTGCCCGTACGCGACCCATGTCTGACTTTTGCACAGCACTGTAAACGACCCCATTACGATCTTTTCACCCAAAATAAAATCCGATTTTCTTCCACGTTCCTATGTGGAACTAAATCGTTTACGTATCCGATAGTTTTCAAAGCGTCTGCAGTCTGAACCGTCATGTTTTATCTGACTTTTTCATTGGATAAAATGTGAGACATGCATCATAATCCTGCATCAGAATAAACCATGCAAAGTAAATAATGGTTGAAAATTATAATTCTGAAATTGTGAAAGAAGTTTGCGCCAGTGAAGCATCACATCCCGACCCCACCACTCTTAGTTCTCCAGAAGCTGCCTGCAGGCTGTCGCTATTAGCCGTTCTTTCTTTTTATCTTTATTTTTATTAGCTTAATTCGTCTTAGGATTTTATCCCGGTGCTCAGCGGCTTTAAAATTGATCTGCAGACGGCGGCGTCCATTACTGCTTCTGTAAACGGAGCTCTGCTGAGTGACGTCAACGTTCTTCTTCTGCTCATGTTTGTTGCTTTAGGGGTCGTAAACCGTTCTCTGAGGTCTGATTGCGGTTGTGTTTAATTAGTATAAACAGCCATTCAAAACACACAAAAACAAATCTGATTTTAGCCAAAAATCTGAACTGAACATCAAGACCTGCTGCGTGAATTTAGCCATAAAAGTTCAGGGAGGATCAAGGAAGAAGAGGTGTTAAAAAATATGAGAACCTCTCTCACATTAAGGGAGAACTGCTCTCCTAATAGCTGAGTATTAGCTGTAAAACCAGTCCAGCGTGCCAAGAACGGACTGGGAACTGTCAGAGGGCCAGTTACGTTTGAGGTTGCACCTTTTATTTCTACGGTTATAAATGCATAATGTGGGCATTGAGGGAAAAAAGCCGGATTTCTTTTTTCTGTTTCCCCGCCGCTCGCCCACCTGCAGCCGGAGCTGAAATGTCAGCCAGAAGCTGCTCGGCTGAAACAGAGAAGTGCTGCCAGCTGGGTCATCAAAGCCGGGCCGGCCCACTTCCTGTCGCCGACCTCTGACCTCTGGAGTTCAGAGTGTGGCTCGCCGCTCCGTTCAGTCAGCTGAATGTCCAAAAAAAAAAAAAAAAAAAACTGCTGATGGATGGAGTGGATGGGAATGAGGATGAGGACGGCGGTGGGAATGGCGGTGAGAGTCTGCAGAGTGAGGCGGCTCAGCCTGACGCGTCTGTCTGGAATGTGAGCGACTTTTTACTGCCGATAAGTCTTTCACAATAAGCAATAAATAAACTAATCGCTTAATAATTACAATAAGCATGACCATTAGTCGTTACAGATGCTCCACTTTAAAAGGGCAGTATCGTGTAAAACCAAGTTTTCCATCATGTTATTATCTTATTCCCTCATCAAAAACACACCTGGACTGTTGCTTTGATTCTTTCATGCATGTTTGAGAAATCTTTTAATCTCCATGGCAACCATTCAGCTGTGGAAAACGCCTGGTTGGTCCAAGCAGCTCTGAGGAGGAGCTTCGTCCATAAAGGCGACTTCAAGAACGAAGCTCCTCTTCAGAGCTGCAGTTTCTAAATTTAAGAGCTTCTGCCTCACAGAGCACTGTCTCCATTCAGCTCCTTCAGACTAGCCAGCAGCAATTAGCACACACCTGGTGAGCATAACCTGAGCTCATTATAGGAGCTGCTTCTCAGAGCAAGGCTGGTTAAAACGTCGTTAAAGGGTTAATAGAGGAGCCATGTTGCTCCTGAAGGCGGAGTCTCAGAAAGAGCAGGAGTTTCTTAAAGAGACAGAGGCCCAATTTCAAGGCATTAAATTACAAAGTGAAATTTAAGTCAGATTTCATATATGAAGCATTTTATAACAACTGAATGTAACATAGTTACTTCATTGTGTTATAAAATGGTTCCATGTGCCTGGAAGACGTATAACACCGCTTCTTTAACATCATTGAAAAATCGGCATTTTGAGAAAACTGCAAACATTTTATATATAATATGAAGTAGTTCATCTGCACTTCTTGCCCTTTTTGCTTTTTTCCTTGTCTGAGCTGAATGACTTGATTTTTATTTTATTTTTTAATGCAGTGTTGGTTACACAGACTTTCTAATCCACTTTAATTATTGTTTTCTTTGTTTATTTTGGATATTGAATTTTTTTCCCTTTTTGTTTTTAATTTTTTTTTGGAATTTAAGTTTTTTTTTTTCATCTTTGAGGGTGTGTTCTTGCATTAAACCATATGTTGAGGATGGTTTCAAAATGGCCATATTATCTCCATACCTTCTGGGACAGTTTGCGGTGCAGATGTTGAGCGTTTCTGTTTTCTTCCCTCAGGAGGAAAGAGGAACAGCTTTTCGACGTGCAAAGCGAAGGCAGCATCATCGGGTCCTCTGCTTGAGATGGAGGCCTGTTAGATTCCATGAAGACCCAAAACTCTCCAGTTCTCAGCGGGACCCCATCCTCCTCCGCCCCTTCACCTTCACCTCCGCCACACCGGGACAGATTTAGCTCCTCCCTCGCCTCCTGAAGGCGCCTCCGCTCCGGAGACTGAACTGAACGAGACAATCAGGATTTTTAGCGGGAGCGCCGTCGCACCAAACCCTCCGTCTGTCTTCTGCACTGAAAACCCGCAGCACAGACTCCTCCTCTTCCTCCTGCCCCTCTTCCTCCTCCTCCACCGGCACTAACTTATTCTAACTTATTTGTCACCTGTCCGTTTTTGTATAGTCCATCAGGCCCTCGCTCGCCCCTCCCTCGCTCCGACCTCTCACTGGAAACGTTTTGGGGACCGTTCCACCCGACCAAACGCCTCTTTGTTTTTGTTTTTGTTGTTTCGACAGACTGCACTAAGGAAGACGGAGGGATCTCATCTCGTCTCACCAAACGTCCGACCAAGTTGATGCGAAGAAAAAAAAATGGATCATTTCGACTCTCTCTCTCTCTCTTTGCTTTATTTAGACTGAATTTTATTTTGAATGCTTTTGTTTTTGTATCTCGTTTCATCTTCTCGGTGTATATTTTAGTGATTTTTGTTTTGTTTTGTTTTTTTATAGTGGTATATTTGAAAATAAGCTTTTGGACGCAAGAAAGCCATTTTTCTTGTTGGAGCGTCTTGCAGAAAATCGAAACTTGCGGCTTCTTTTGATAACTATTTGTAACAAATAGTGACCTCGGGGTCGCCTCCGGTGTAACATAAACGCTCGGTATGTGTACTTTTTAAAAACTGTCAGGATATGTTGGATTTTTCTGGATATTTTTGCAGGCTACATCAGGATTTTATTGCTCGGAAACACGACAAATGAAGCAGATATATATATTTACTCCAGCACTTGACAGTCTTTCTTTTATTGCAATGGACCTTTTTGTCTTTTCTCTCTCTGGTAGCTAATAGTGTGGTCTTTTAGCCATGTTGTTTATTCCATCTCTGTAACATTTTTTAATTTTATTTTGATGCTCTATTTTTAGTATTACTTGACAAATTAATTTTTTTATTATTATTTTAATATTTCGGGTCACTGTTATCTTGGAGGAGCATTTTGCTTCCCAGGAAGTCATATTTGAATTGTTTCAACATGTTTTTTGTTCTTTTTTTTTTAATAAAAAGGCACCATTGTCTCATCTGATGAGTCGTGTGGTGAGCAGACCTGAAACCTTAACGTGCTTTAAAGCTCGAAGACGGAGAGCAACAAAAACAACATTAATGTACAGACTGTGTATAAATTTGAAGGTTGATTAAAGGATAGACATTAAAAATCTGAATGTTGTGTTTGGATCTGATCTGGTGTAATTCTGATGAAACGGCGCCATCTTCTGGTCAACTTCTAAATAGGGTAGGGTTATTTGGTGATGTACTAAAATATTAGCTTATTAACAATTTCTTTTTTAATCCAGTTTTGTTTACAAATATATATAAAAAAGTGGAATAATGTGCTTGCATGCTGTAATGTAGACTAGTTTGAATTGCTCAAAGCGCTTCGTGATTAAAACATTTTGGGAACAGCAAACAAACATTATATTTAGTCAAATACCCTCAAAGCCAAGAGTAATTCTCATAATATATTGAATTAATACAGAAATTAATCAGCGTTCCAGTAACAAATCGATCAAAATCGACTGCACATCTGGATTTTTAACCTTGACTTAGAGAAACTCGGCGTTTCGGCTGTTTTTCAGTTTTCTGGATGTTTGTTCCAGATTTGTGGTTCTGGATTAGCTGCAGCTTTCTGATTTTTTTATGCAGAACTGTTGGAGTAAAGATAAACGTACGGATGAGTTTCTCTAGATCTTGATGGAAATCCTAGAAATGCTCTGCAGGTCATAGAAGGCCGACTTTGTAACTGTCTTTATGTGACTCTGAAGGTTCAAACCCAGATCCTGGTTTCCAGCTGTAGTGACTGAAGCTGTGTGCTGAATCTAGATCTATAACTCTAGATCTTCCTCTTCAGGTCCAAAGATAATCACTTAATTTTGTTTCTGTTCAGCTGCAGAAAGTTTTGGCCCAAAGTTCCAGTCCGGTTTTGTCGGATCATAAAACATTCTCCAACAACATTGTGGAAGATTTTTGCCACACCTGGATCTGTTTTTGGAGGAAAAGTTTTCTGTCTTCCAGCTTCAGTCTTTGGTCCAAACCAGTGGAAAATCATCGTCACATGTAGAACCAACCAGAACCTTTAGTCTCACTTGTTTCCTTCTTTTACTCAGTTTTGGTGAAATATGCCGTTTTATTTTCTTTTTTTCCACATTTATCAGCTGATAGCTGCTGGTTTGCATCCAAGGATCAAAGGTTAAAAATTCTGATAGTTTCTGCATGTTTTTTATATGGTTACAACTAACGATTATTTCATTAATTATTCCAACGATTAATCTGATTAAAAAATGATCACATTCTGCAGATATTTCATTTGACCACTATAAGCCTTTTTTGAATACAATATTAGAAATACACAAAAAATGCAAATAAGCAAATAATTCAAGTCTTTTTTAAATAGAAAAGGACTACAGGAGTGTGTGTCCTCTTTCAGAATAAAAGCATGAGGTTTTATTTATTTTTTGCACCTGTGATCATTTTGATTCTTTGCAGCTTTTCTGCAAACTAGAAGTTCAACATAAACAAGCAAATATGAGGAAAAACGTCTCAGTGGTTCAAATTTATTTCATTTTTGTCAGATTTCCTGTAACTGATAAGATTACTGCGCTCTCATATTTTTACATCCTGGCATTTGGTCTCTACTTTGACCTTTGCTGTTTGACATTTGAAGCTGTTCGGTTTAGTTTTCCTTCAGGTTCTGTTCGTAGACATCAACATATTGGGTTTTATTTTTGGTTTTCTCACCGAGGATGAAGCTGAAATTTAAGAGTTTGTACTTCCAAATCTCAGCTGAAACAAATCCGGGTGTGGAAAAACTCCAGAGCATCAGGATTCCTGAAGATCCACGTCAAAATTCTCGACCAAAATCCCTAAATTAGCTTTCTTCTGACTGTTTGTGTAACTATGGAGATTCCCAGCAGATGTTTCAGTGGTCGGGTTCTGTTGGTTGCTGTGACCACTACAGACGAGCCGCAGCGTACACAGAACCGGGACGGCAGGCAGAACTACTGGGAAAACGTTCTAATGACTTCATAGACGTAATCTCAGCCTGATGCTGGTTTTGTTGTTTGTTTCTGTTGACAGGCAAACAGAAAACTCTGGACTTTGTTTTTAACCAAACTCTGCATCTGGAAAGTGGACGCAGTCTTTAGTGTGAAAACACAAAAACTTACCAAAGAGTTTTGGTCAAATTTCTAATGCAAATATCTTAAAACACTTGAAATAAGACTAAACTAAATTATAAGCAACTTTTCAGCAACATATAAGAGCTTGTTTTAAATCAATAACTCCTTAATATTTTGCTTCCACTGGCAGATTATTTCACTTATAACAGGAAAAATGTTTTGTTAAAGTGAAATAATGGGTAGAATTTTGAAAGGTAAAATTTGTGAACCTACAGGTCGTGCTATAAAGTACGTAAAGAAGCATCAATTTTATTATTTATTCATTAACTGCTGCATTTTTGTGGCATGAATGCTGCATCATTCCTTTTAACTTAAAGCAGCTTAATGAATTTAACTGGCAGCCAATCAGAAAGAAGAGCATGGTAAAAAATATTCCAATAAATTGTTTTGCCCAATATTTTAATAATAATGACTGAAAAACAGGTTCGATTTTGTGATAAGTTTTATTCTTTTGCATTTTTCCCCTCCAGTTCTCTGAGGCTCCTCTAGCGCCCCCTGGCGGCCCCACTTTGAAAAACACTGGGTTGAAATATTTCAGCTCAGAGAATGTTTTCTGGATCATAAATTAGCTCTGCTTCAGTAATCAATCATCTTACTGGTTTATGTTTTTTTTAATAAATCACATTCAGTTGTTTTTAAAGCATGTGTTTAATCAGGTCTGATGGTCTGGATGTTAACGACCCGAGAGGCACTTTTCTGTTCTGATCCGTTCTGCCTGGAGGCTCCGCTGCTCCAGTTCTGATCCGATCACTTGTTGTACTTGTAGAATCCCTCTAGCGACTTCTTGCCCAGTTTCCCCTCAGCAACCAGCTTGTTGAGGAGATCACTGGGAGCGAAGAGCGGGTTGTCGGGTTCCTTCTCACGCCAGCCTAAAGATTCAGGAGGAAGAGGATTAATTAGATCCAAATTATCGATTAATCAGTTTATCTAACATCGACTAACTATTCACCGATAAGCAGCCATTTTCTTGAAAACCTGAGTTTTCTCATGTATGAAGAAGGTCCACTGTCTTCCCATAACGGCCTAAATTCTCATATGGTGAATTAAAATAAATATCTACTGAATTTTAACATTATTTGGTGTCAGCAGTATTAAATACTGACTGAATAAACAGAAAATTGTGGTTTTCTCATTTCATTAAGCAGACATATTTATAAAATATAACAAAACAGGAATCTCTTTTATTGCCGGATAGAAAAATAAAAGATGAAAATAATGAAATATGTGAAACACCTTAATATCCATGACCAGAGATGCTCATACCTACTTGTCAACGGTGGCTTTTAAAGCAGTCGCCATCTTTAATTCTATCAACTGGCTCAGTAAAGGATGACCAGCAGCGCCCTCTGCTGGGTGGTGGCCAAACTACAACAGTAAAATTTATAGGCCCTATTAGTAAATACCCACCATCCGTGATGAACTTTATTGTGTCCAGTCCCACGTAGTCACTGAGCTCAAACGGTCCCATCGGATAACCGGCACCCAGCTTCATGGCGATATCGATGTCTTCTTTGGACCCGTGGCCTGCAGAAAGAAACTGATGTGAAACCATGGCAACCGTTTTACCAGCGAAGCAGACGGAGACGCACCTCTCTCGTGCAGCCGCAGGGCCTCCATCATGTAGGGAACCAGCAGCCGGTTCACGATGAACCCAGGTGTGTCCTGGACAAACAAGACAGGGATTCAGAGACCGGAACCGTCCTCGTCAGACGGTCCGTCCTCAACTGTTCCACCTCACCTTGCAGCACACCGGCGTTTTTCCGAGTGCTTTGGTGAAGTTCAGGAGGGACTCGGACGTCTCTGGGCTGGTCGATGACGTCGCGACGACCTGCAGGAGATCGAGATTTTACCAACTTTCAAGCCTGGCGGGACGCAAGCGTCCACAACGTCATCCAGGAAACAAGAAGCAGGAAAAGATCCGAGGCAACAGGCTGGGAAACTGGTCCAACGTTCAGGTAGAATGCAGAGCGAGGATGCAGGATTTATTGGCGTCAACACTGGTATCGGCCAAAGTTGTTCACCTTTCAAAGGGGCTGTACCCTCATCAAAAACAAACCTGAAGTGTGGCTTTGATTCTTCCATGAATGTTTGAGAATTTCATAAACATTCAGCTGTGCAAAACGCCAGCGTGAACCTAGCCCCGCCTTCAAGCCGCAGCTCCTCCCCCACTCAGCTCCTGCAGACTAGCCAGCAGCAATTAGCAAACACCTGGTGGAACTGCTGAGCTCGCTATAGGAGCTACTTCTCTGAGCAATGCTGGTAAAAACGTCGTTAAAAGGTTAATAGAGGAGCCATGTTGAAGGCAGAGCTGGAGTTTTTAAAGAGACAGAGGCCCAATTTCAAGGTCTTAAGAAAGTGACATTTCTTTTAAAGTCATATTGATACATACAGACTTTGTATAACAACTGAAGGTAACAACTTGATTATGCTATAAAATGGCACCACGTGCCTCTAAATCACATAATACTTTGTGTTTTTTAACAACTCTTCTTGTTCCTAGACGTAAAACTGATCCGGTTACGTTGTGTTTACAGGAAAAAGCAGCTCCAGTTCCAGCCTGCTCATCGGTTCGGTTCTGATCTAAAACCAGTCTAGACAGCTCTTCTCTGCGTGCGACCCACCTCTACCAGTTTCATCATGGGAACGGGGTTGAAGAAGTGGAGGCCTCCGCACCGGTCCGGCCTGCTGGTGGCGCTGGCCATGTCACTGATGGGCAGCGAGGACGTGTTGCTGGCGAAGATGGTGTGTCTGCAACAGAAGATACCGGAAAATTATTTCTACACCAACCAAAAACTCATCGGGTCACAATTTTACATTTAGATGGAAGTCAGTTTGAAGGCCTTCCATTAACGTGCTAATCCTTAAGCACTAATCCCAAATACTAGTTCTGCTAACAATAAAGCATTTAGTGGAAGCCAATGCTAATGTGCCGATACTCCAAATGCAATGCAAACCCACCATGGGTGAAGAACATGAGCATTTTTTATCAGCTAAAAAAAGGTCTAACATCGAAATGTAAACATTTCTGTTTGACTTAACATCAACAGAGCTGATCTAGTGATTATTTCTTGGATTAACTGACAAATAGCAAAATGTGCTTAAAAGTTTTACAATACTTGAACCAGGTGAAGCTAAAACTGCCACTCGAGGAATTCTGGGTAGAACAGATGTACAGAAACAGAGATTTTTTAAAATACAAAATGTATATATTTTTGTAGTTTTTGGCTTACTTACTGCTGTGTTCTTTCAGCAAACGGCCATTTTCTGGGTCTGTGTTCTCCAGTTAACGATTAATCTGAATTAGTGACGATTAATCAGATTAATCGTTTGAGCCCTATTTTAGCCTCGTTGTGAGCAGGAAGGTTTCTGTGAAAAATATTTTTGTTTCCATGGAGATACTTTGAAAAAGTCTGACTCTATAATCTAACATACTGATAAGTAAACATCGAGAGAAAACAAAACCCAGACCTGAAAGCCAGAGAAACATTTCCAACATGTTAGCCGGACGGTGACTCTTACTCGGGCGCCATCTTGTCCAGGAAACCAAACAGATCCTGTTTGATCTTCATATTCTCCACGATGGCTTCCACCACCAGGTCTGAGGTGGTGACGGCAGCTGCAGGGTTTGTGGTGGTCGACACGTTCTGCATCACCTTCTGGATGAAGTCGTCGCCAGACTGAGGAGAAACCAGGATGTTCTCTGTGAAACGCTCATTGCCTGTTTGTTCCTCCGACGATCTGCAGTGCCTCACCTCCGGGTCGTCAGAAAATTTCTTCTTCACCACTCTCCTCAGGCTGCCCTGGATTCCTTTCATCGCTTTCTTCAGGATGTCGTCCGTCATGTCCACCAGTGTCACCGAGTGGCCGGTGGATGCAGCGACCTCCAGGGAGAAAACAGAAAGCACACCAGCTCCATCAGGCTGTGAAGGGATTCGTTTTGCTCCGGTTGGGTTTTCATGTGAGCAGGTTTTAAAATCCTGGTCTGGAGCATAACAATCTGGTCAAAACACCAGATTCACTTTCAGACCCTCGTCCTCCTTGGTCTGTTGGTTAAAGTACAAACTGAACTGTTCACCACAGGTTTAGAGCAGATGAAGGTCAGAGTTCAAATATGGAACCTGGAAGAAACGCAGCATTGAAGCGTTGATGGAGAGACACACAGATGGAAAGGTCTGTCTCGATATCAACGTGTGTTGGACGATAAAATGTTCCAGGAGTTATTGCGATAAATTATAATATTGTTGTTTTGAGGCCATTATCAAGTAATATAACGAACTAGAACATATCCTCAAAGATCAATAAACTTTAAATTCTACTTAACATTTAACACTCAAACCAGTTAGACATTTTAAATATTAAGCAAATTTATTTTTGGAATGTCAAATTGCTCAAATATATGGATAATGGAAGCATAGCTACTGTCTTTTAGCATAAGAACATAAACTTTAAAATCAATAAACTTTAATTTCTAATAAACATTTTACACTGGAACTGGAAGACATTTTAAATATCTGAAACAAAAAACTCCAAATAAAATTAATTATGAAGTCTCTGTAAACAAAACTGTCTTCACAAAAAGGGCTAGCTGAGACTTTTATCATCCAGTTTTTGGCAGAAAGAGAGAAAAACAATAAATAATGCAAATGGAAATGATTGAGCTTCCTCAGGTTCACTGTATTTATTTCAACAAGAGAGAAAATCAAGTTGATGGTAAACATCAGTTGGCCATAGAAAAAGGCGGCGAGCTGACTGCGATTATATAGTGATGTAAATCCAAGTCATTCATCAACATAGCTAATTTAATCTTTAACATAAGATATATATATTTTACTGCAGGCAACAAAATCACACATGGATCATACAACTGGAAACTGAAACATTACTGTGAATCAAAACTTAAAACATACCGAACCAGAGAAAAGTCAAGTTGGTGGCTAAAGTCGGTCCAGCAGCCTGTGTCCCTATATGTTAAATAAATACAATAAATAACCCAAAAACTACACAGCAGTGGCTCCCAATGAGCAGTTGACAGCAGTTAGAAGTTGTAAAATTAAACAACATTAAACTAAAATTCACAGCATTAATAATGATAATACTTTCAAAACATGGCGAAATTTACACATGAAACGCTGCATATGATTAAATTAGTCTAAAATCGAATAATAGGGCAGAAAACAGAGCCGATCCCAATACATACCTCAGGTGACAGATGACAATAGAAAAAGGGGACGAGCTCTCGGTTACCGGTTGCTATGGTAACAACCATCAGTCAAAAGCAGCGATGGATTATTTGTCAGTAAACACAGAGGATGCGCGCGCAACTTAACTGCAGCAAGCATCGGGGCAGGCTTTGAACGCTCACTGGTTACCATGGTTACCGCATTTATCTATTGTTTTAACATTGGCTAGCATGTCGTCAGCGTACTACCACTGTCTATCACAGCGCAATGAAATAAGTTATTTTCTATCAAATTGACATTAGTGAATAAGTTGCGTCTTAACGATCCACTAAATTAATCAGGTCATCTGAATAAATCAGGATTAAATGCAGGTGAGTCGATAAAAGGCAAGAGAAAATGGCTCAAACGTCAGTGGCGTCATCACTACAAATACATTTTTTAAGCGTAATTTATGTTTTTCTTGCAAATGACAAATAAAATACAATAATTTCTTCCTATTTTGATCACTATTAGGTAGCTGCATCTATCAAGGCAGGTGATAAACGAAGCCTTCAGAAATTAAAAATGCAGCGGGTTGGACCGGAGGCAGAGCTGTGCTAATAAAACCTCTGACACGCCGTTAAACTGCGTGCGGGGTTTGCGCCGGTCTTGTGACAAGACCGGTGTTCCGTTTATCTGTGCTACCCGTAAATCCGTCCTACCTTGCGGTAATGCGCATGCGCACATTGATGTAGTCAGAACACCGGGCGAAGAGATGTGAACTGGCAACGCAGATAACCTCTAATGAATAGCTTAAATAGTTAACGTATTCTTGCCTGCCTTCTGAAGGCGACATGCCATAATCCTTCATCGAAATTTAAAAAAATAGCAACTCTGGAAGGCAGTGCAAATAAATAAACACATATATTTCAATAAATATAAATAATATAAACACATAGAAGCAACTGGGGTGTTAAGGAAAAAAACAAACTAGCAATTAATAGCAAAATTAATTAGGCAAATAAGTAAATAGATTTTGATCAACTTCACATCTATTGTTAACACAAAATACTAAACAGGTGTTTGACAAATGGATGGACGGACACACGGATGGACGGGCGAATGGACAGATGGATGGACCGACAAGTGGATGGATGGATGGATGGATGGATGGATGGACAAGTTGACGAATGAATGAACAAACGGATGGATGGATGGATGTTGTTCTCTGGTGTTGTATCAACCTGTCACCACTAGAGGGAGCAGCTACATTTCACTGTCTCCATTTATACCTGCTTCCGTTGAGCTCAGGTGAGAAGGAGCCGAACAGTTTTCTGAACGTATTTTAAGGTGAATGGACGAATATTGTCGTCATATAAAAGTTCTGTTAACTCCTTTGGGCTCCATCTAAATTAAATGGATTATAAACAGAGGTAAGTTCTGTACGGAGCTTGCTCAAGTTATAAGAATGCATCGTTTTATTTGAAGGAAATGGTTTATTGACACTGACCAACTCATCTTCTGTTGTGGTTGAGCATCAATTGGTGGAGCAAACAGATGGATAGATTAAAAAAAAAATCTTCTGAAGAATCATCTAGAGCAGTGTTTCTCAAGGCACACTGCCCTGCATGTTTCAGGTGTTTCCTTGCTTCAGCCCAGGTGAAGGTCTGACAGGTGTTTGCTAAACTGCAATCAGCTGAATCAGCCATGTTAAAACGGGGAAACATTTAAAACATGCAGGGCAGTGTGCCTTGAGGACCAGGGTTGGGAAACACTGATCTACAGACTTTATCAATCAATCAAATTTTATTTGTATAGCATATTTCAGCAGCAAGGCATTTCAAAGTGCTTTACATAATTAAAATAAAAACAGCATGTGACATTATATAAACAGTTAGAAAGAGATTTTGAAAAAGATTAAAAAGATAAAAACATTAAAACCAGCACCCCTTTTAGGACTTCAGTTAAACGTCATTTAACTGGGGCTCTAACCCTCTGGGACTTTCGTCAAAAACACCGTTTGACAAGGACTCCAACCTCTAGGTTTTTAGTTGAAACGCCGTCAACTGGGACTCTAAACCCCGTAGGACTTTAGTTAAACGTCGTTTAACTGGGATGTTTTCCGTGGGGCTTTACATCATTAAAACGTAAACAGTTTATAATATTAAAGTTTTGAACAGGCAATGCCAGGACGACCTAAAACAACAAGATCAGAAACTCAGATTCCCAGCAGGTTGAAGAAAAAGAAACAAGAAATTCCCTGAAAAGCTTCCATGCATGCGTCTCTTACTTGTGCGATTCCTGCTCCCATCTGACCTCCTCCGATGATCGTCACGTTTTTGATCACAACATTCCTGACAACCGAAGAAGAGAAGCTCCTCTGGATCTGGTGCGTGAAAAAAGCCATGTTGGAGGAAAATAACCTAAACATACAGGCTCTAAAATCCGCAGAACCGGGGACAGAATCCAAACTGGGTGAAGGGTCGACTGCAGGCTACTTCTTCATCTTAAAAGCTTCCAGATTCAGCGGACAAATCGACTGGAAAAAGAACTACCGCCATCTAGTGGACAGTTTCTACAACACTATCAAAACAGAATTTTTTCTGTCCGATGTCAGTTTGTTTCACTCTCAATCCAATGGAGAAACTATAGTTTACACCTTTAATCCATAGAAAAGAGATTCCAAACATCATATTTGATATTTTATGAATATTAAAGCTTAGCTGCATGACAGGAACGGGAGAGAGAGATCAATGTTTAGGCATCAGCTGTTTATACCTGCTTATCCTTCCAGGATACTGGGTATTTTTAAATTACTTTTTAACTATTAATATTCTTACTCCATAATATTCAGGATAATTTCAGACCTTGATCTGAGAGGCTGCAGGTCCAAAAAGCAGCAAAAATTATTTTCCAGTGGCTTTTCTAACAAAATCCAAACAATTAACAAGTTAATACGGATAATGCTGCATTCTAGTTGCAATGTGAAAAAATTAAAGACATAATATATCAGCATAAATTGATGTAAAAAGCCCCCAAAATTTTCTGCATAATTGATTAAATTATAAAACCACGGAAACACGGAAATATTTTATCATCATCAGCTTTAGTTTTTCTCCCCTCATCTTTCCTAAAACAGAATAGGAAAAAAGTTCAGAAATGTAACAAGCGTAACAGTGACATCTGCAGGTCAAATCAAAAACTGCACTCTGGAACTTTTCCCAACAAGATTCGCGTCTTAATTCCTGTTATATCAGTCATGTCATTTCACATCAAAAATAACTTTAATAAATGTTCATATACATTTCATCAGCAGACACAAACTGGACTTGTGCCAATAAAGCTTCTTTGATTAAAATATAAAATTTCTGTTTTTCTACAATTCCTGTCAAAGGAAGTCTTCATCCAAAAGTTTCTAAAAAATGACCAAGAAAACATAATTTTTCCTCAAAATAATATGACAATAATCTATTATCAAGATTAAATCAGTCAGGTATTCAAGTTGCTTTCATTTTATGGAGCAGAAAATAAATTTTTTCTCCATATTAAAATAATAACTGACCATAAAACAATAAAATCTTCATCTGGTATCTTATAGAATCAGCCAAAAATAAAAATTGACCTTTTAAAGGGAAATAAATATAAGTGCTAAACAAATTAATACTGTTCTTATAAATTATCACATGAAATTACCTAGAAATGAAATACAAGTTTTTTAGAGTCAAATACATTTTGACTAATCAGAGAAATATTCTTAAAATTAAAAGATAAGATGTTGTGAAAGAGACACTCTTTGGTTTAAAATCTCTCCCAGAGTCTCTCCAGGAGACCTGAGAAGCATCTTTAGGTCGCAGCAGCCGCTCTAGCTGAGTGCATCGCAGCTGAATGAGTCCTCACTGCGGGCGCTCACGCACAAGGCGAAGGGGCAGGGAGCCAGAGTCAGGCCGAAGCGACCGTGCAGGGACGGAGCGGGCGCCCCGTCTGGGAGCCGGAAGGTACAGGCCTGCAGCAGACCACTGACGGTCAGGAACAGCTCCATCTTGGCCAGCTGTTCACCCATGCACACCCGGCGACCTAACGGCCACATGCAAAAGGGATTTACTTGTGTTTATTTCTGTTAATTTGGTGATTATGGCTTATTAAAAAATTAAGGTTCAAACCAGAATATTACAAAAGACAAAGAATGAAAGGTGATTCCATATTTGCTTGGTTCTAGAACTGTGGCGCTCATGGCAGCAGCATGTTGGAGCAGCTCTGTCAGGTATTATGTTCTTTTACTAGATTTTTGTTCATATTTTTTTGGTTGAATTGTTGCATGTTTGGACAATTAATCCCTCTGGTCATTATGATATGTAACCATGGCAACGGTGTATTGTTTTTACAACTGGTAGAAGCTGATTAGCATCTTAAATGGTCAAATTATTCCTGAACTTTGACCCCAAATCCCAGAGAAGTTTAAAGAAGGCTTTGTGGATCCAGAGACAGAAGGAAGAAGTTGAAACCGTCTCTGGATCCTCGACTATAACGTCTCTCGACAGAGATGTAAAGAGGAGTGGCCAAAGCAAAGGAGGTGGATTAGCAGAGCTAGCAAACAAGTGATGGTGTCATTTAGGATGTGTTACTGTGGAATATCATCTCTGCTGACTGGAAATTTAGCTGTTAGCTTGTTATAACACTTTTCAGTCAAAGGCCTTTAAGATTTGTTGCAACACTGACAGCTACTGGAGATCCTTCCTGCTCACAGCATCACCATCTACAACTCTTTGAAGATTCTTGGATAAAACGTTTGGATTATAGACTCTGAACATCCAGCTTCTTAAGCAACAACCTTTCTCATAACTTAACATTGTAAAAATATAACATGTTAAGATTTTCAGAGGTTCATTATTGTTAAGCCATAATCATCAATAATAAGAGGAATGAATAAACCTTCTGAAGCTAAACTGGTTTATTCTCCTGAGTGACAGAGCATCGTACCGATTCCAAACGGTATGAAGGACTCTCTCCTCAGCAGTTTCCCCTCTCCGTCCAGGAAGCGGGCCGGGTTGAAGGCGTCCGGATCGTCCCACACGCTGGGGTCTCTGTGGACCGAGTACAGGTTGGGCATAATGACCGTTCCTTTGGGAATGGTGAAGCCCCGGAACACTGGGAAACAGATAAAACCCATCAGAAAACACGCTCCATGGCAGATCATCCTCTGGTTGCCCCCGGTACCCGTGGTTGCCCCCGGTTACCTGTGGTCTCTGATGCCATGTGAGGAATGCTGAGAGGAACCACCGCTGTCAGTCTCTGCACCTCCATGATGGCAGCTTCAGTAAAAGGCAAACTTCCTCTGTCAGTCAAAGATGGAGGGCGGCGTCTGCCCACCACTCTGTCGATCTCTGCTTGGACCTCATCTGGGATCCACACAGAGGGATGCAAGCGTCAGTCGTCATGGAAACCGGCTAGGGCTCAACACACAAGCGTGCCTGGTTAAAGTGACACCAATGAAAACGCTGACGTGTCAGTCTGCATCAGTGAGAAGTGGTTAAATATTTACTGAGCCAGGCTGACTAAAATCAGGAAGTAGAGGAGACATGGCAACCCGCCGCCAGTTATTAATTCCTTCTTTCACTATTGATAAGTAGAGATTTTACATCTAGAAACCTGAAATATGTGATAAATTCACAAACTTAATCACCACAAACTGAAATGTATCTGGTGAGGCTTGAAAGGAAAACGACACATGGTGTTCAGATTGTTTAGTAAATAAAAATTTGAAATGTGTGGCATGTATTTCTGTTAGACTCCCTTTACTCTGACACCCCTAAATGAAATCCAGTCATACCAACCTAAATAGTTTACTGGTTTGTGATGTAATACATCTTTTCTCTGAAGCCTCAGAGGTTTGCTAATGAACTCAAAATTATTTGCAGAAAATTCACTTACGCTCGACTTTTTATCTGAAATATTTATAAGAAAATGCAGCTTGGGAAGCAGGAATACTAAAGCACAATGCTACTTGACATGCTATTGACTGGCACTGATGGCTGAACCCCAAAGAGTGGCGATAAGGAAGCTCCTGCAGTAGAATGCTTAATTGCTTAGTTAATGCTTATTAACATATATTTGGGGTTTTAACCATTGAAATAGGCAATTATTACTGATTTAAAGGGTATCTCATGAACTCATGGATTTCAGGTATTTTTGAGTGTTTGTTGTTTATGTAATATGCTGTAAAATTCTGTTGTCTGATTTTTTTATGTTTTCTAAACAGGTCGTTTGTAAAAAAAATTGTTATCAACCAACATACCTGGTTCTATAAAGGTTAAATAACAATAGATTAAATAATATCCTATGGTAGATAGGGGTTGAATCAAACAGCTGGTGGATTTAGTTTTCTTTAATCAAACTCTGGTTGGTTTGAAAAAATGGTCGATGGTCTTTGGAAAAAGATAAAACAAATTTTCCAACCACTGAAATCTGACTTAATTTTTATTTCCATTTCATGAAGGAGGAAGATGTGCTCAGTGTCTTCAGAGGTTTTTGTGTCATTTCCTTCAGTGGTTCTTGGCGCAGCGCCCCCACAGGCAAGGAGGGGAACTCACTGTTACTCAAAGGGTTTGGTTGGTTTAACTCAGAGAGTGAGAAAGAAAACCACAGCAGCTGAAAATGTAACAAATGTGGCAACCTTGGTCCCAAATTGAACCGAACCTACCGCACCAGGCGGCGCTGTTACCTTGGATATCAGGGTACAGGGCCAGGTAGAGCAGAACCCACAGAACTGAATTGGTGGTGGTGTCGGTTCCGGCGATGAAGAGGTCTCCGATGATGTAGAAGAGGTAGTCCTCTGTGAAGCTGCTGTCCTGCTCTCCAGCGGCTTGCTGAGCCAGCATCTCCATCAGGTACATGTCAGTCAGGTCTCTGGGGTTGTCAGGATCCAAAGTGTTGCTGTGGCTCTCGATGATCTTCTTCAGGAACACTGTGATGTCTCTCTCCACCCGCCGCAGCTCCCTGAACGCCCCGAAGGGCAGGTAGTAGAGCAGCGGGAAGATGTTGATGAGCACCGCGGGGCTGTTTATGCAGATCTCCAACCCGCGCGACATCAGGTCCAGAATGCCGCGGAACTCAGGGTCTTCATGATGGAAGCGCTGACCCAGGATCAGGGAGCAGATGACGTTCGACACGGCGTTGCTGATCAGCCTGGAGGGGTCGACGCCGCAGGCGCCGCGCTCTCCGTTCAGCCTCAGCAGCTCCGTTTTGACGGCGGCCACGCCCTGCTGAATGCACGGCTCCAAACTCAGCCGACCCAGGCCGAAGTTCCTCAGGGTGGCGTGGCAGAACTTACGCTGCTTTCTCCAGACCAGCCCGTAGGGGGCAAACACGATTCCTGAAACACAAACAGGAGACGGCTCTAGTCATTTACAGACAGGCCTGTCACAAACACAAATTTTGCTGGACAGTAAATTGTCCCTAAGTTATTACAATAAACCTGTCTAGCTCTCGGTGAAGGCAGATGCTTTTTCCTCTGCTCCCTCTTTACCCACTTTTGCCCTGCTTTCCTCTGTCTTGGTGCTGCTTTTGGAGCCTCTGTTTCTGAATCTGTAAATTATGGATCAGGTCAACTTGTCTCTCAATGTAATTGATCAAATTTTCTCAATAAGAAGACTGGGAAAAGAAGAGCCCACTTATCCTGCAGAGACATACCCAGCGGGATACATTTTGGACTCTTGAGATGTTTACAAAAAATGATGTCAGTGAGTGAGAAACAGAACCACAGCAGCTGAAAATAAAACATGTCTTCCTTTGTCCCTGGAAGATGTGGAGGATCTGTATTTATTTGGACTCATGATAACGGGATTTCTGCTGTTTGGAGTTAGCAGATACCTGGCATAACGATAAATTTGGAAGACGTCAGCAGCTGTGGACCCTGGAGCTCACCAGCAGGATGGAATCGATCTTGGAAAAGTTGCTAGCTCTGTGACTTTTTCTATTGTTATTCCTAAATATATGATTTTGGATTTAACAGGTATGTGGCATATGTCTGGGAGATTACAGTTTTTGAGAGGAAATTGGACAGAGTTGTTAAGATTTTTTGGATGGCTGATTTTACTTTTACTTCAGTAAAACTTTTGGATACTCTTCCCACCTGGTAACGAGATCAAGAGGAAAGAGTTTTCATTTATGTCGCCTCATCAAGTCTGACCAATCAAATAAAAGAAACACACCCCACAGCATGATGCTGCCACCACCAGGTTTCACCGTATGGAAAAGGGAGAAGAAAGTCTCGGTGACAGGAAGTTGGATATAATCTTTTGCACCGCAGCGTGTTCATCATTTCCTCACCTTTCCGTTTGGTGAGTATGGAGATAGTGGGAACATCCGGCCGGTCTGAGAACACATCTGGATGGTTTGACAGCGCGTCCTTCACCACCTCATAACCGTTCAGAACAACGATCAGCTGACTGCCCACAAACAGGCTGTAGATGTTCCCGTAAACGCTGGCTTGGGACGTTAAAGCCTCCATGACACCGATGTTCCGGTTGGAGGTCTGTCCGAACCTCCGCCTGATGAAGGGAGGCAGGAGAAGGGCGCCGAAGTTACCGACCACCGGCCACGGCCGCGGACCTGGCGGGATGTTCCTGTAGATGCCGCGCTGCTTCTGATAAAAACGAACTAGATAAAAAACCACGAAGAAGAGCAGCAAAGGCAACATGTTTGGAGGAGACAGAGCGGAGCTGCTGAGGTCTGCCAGCCATGACAGTGAGCCCATGCTGTCAGAGAGCTGACGTCTCCGGGATTACTCCGTAACAACAACAGCAGCGGGCTAGAACGTGCTCTTCCTGTCTTGTGGGGAGGATGGAACTGTTGCTGCGTTCCTATTGGCTGGCTCCGCTGTAAGCGTGCTCTGATTGGTGGAATTCGGAAATGCGGTCGATGTTTTTCATTGCTGTCTTTTAAGACGAAGTCGCTTCTTGTTGCTGATACACAAGGACCTCGTTTTTAACCAGTGGCTGATTATCTGGTTAATTCAATCAATCAAAATCGATCAAATTTTATTTGTATAGGACATTTCAGCAGCAAGGCATTTCAAAGTGCTTTACATAATTAAAATAAAAACAGCATGTGACATTGAATAAACAGTGAGAAAGAGAAAGACATTTTGAAAAAGATTAAAAAAGATAAAAGCATTAAAACCCGCACCCCTTTTAGGACTTCAGTTAAGTGTCGTTTAACTGTCGTTTAACTGGGGCTCTAACCCTCTGGGACTTTAGTCAAGAACACCGTTAATTATCAGCCTTGTAGGTTTAGATGGATAGACATGCTTTCGATGAGCTCTTTCCATTCTTAAGCTAACCCTCTTTATTATGTTATTTCAGTTTCTGAATTTCTATTTACTCCTGGAGCTGTTTGTTGATTTGTTTTAGCTGAGGTTTATCAGTTCACATCCCCAACATGAAGGACTAGTGGGCACTCACTCACCACCAACCGTCTGTCTTTAGTGACAGTAACTGGGCCAACATGTTTTCTAGTTCATGGTGTCTTGGAGGAAATACCATTTCAAAGTCACCTAAAAGAACATGGCAAACCCAAAATTGATGATATTTATGCCCCTGACGAGGGCAACAGGCTTCACTAAACCACTTCAGGATTTGTTTCTGTTGCTTCTTTCTCTGTATTCTTTATAACATATGTTTCTTCTTATCTGAATCTATTTTTTAAAGTAAACTTTATTTAGAAAGGGACAATACAGCTCAAAGATAAGCTAATTTCCATCTGCAGTCCCTTGACAGGTTTCAAAAAAAGATATACAATTCAATAATAAAATATAACACTACAATTTGATTTCTATTGACAGTACACAGACAAACACATATATTTAGACGTAATCACGAGCGCGCGCGCACACACACACACACACATAAATCCATTGACGACATAAATCCAGCACACGCACGATTTGGTTTGCTTTATTTTTAATACAATGTTGAGGCTATAGTTTTGATACTAAGACTGCTAAAATTAATACAAAACAAATGATATCAAAGCAGATAGAAGTCGACTGAGAGGCAGATCATGGCAGCTTTGGTACATCTACACTAAGGCACCCTGTGGCTTCGAGACACTGATAATTAAAAAATACTTAGCATGGAGGAAAACCACATCACATACAGCAACAGACCAGACAGTGTTGTTTACAAAAACGCTCCATTTTCAGCTCATAATGTTATAAATAAATCAATAAATGTTCCTTCCTCCAGTGGAGATCTTCTTACAACTTTTGGTTTGTGCCCAGGAAAAGCAACACATTCGCGGCTCCGGGCGGGCCGGTCACTCTTCCCGTGAGCTCTGCACCATGGAGTACGCCTTGCAAGGGTTTTTGAGGCAGCCGGAGGCCCAGCTGATGGGCCAGTTGTAGGAGCACGGCACTGACGTCTGGACGTTCCTCTCAAAGAAGTTGAACACGGGGTTCCACCAGGTGTTGGTGAGGTAGTTATTGGGCGAGCACTTCAGAGTCTGCAAGACAAAATAACAAAAATCACATTTACATCATAAAATAAACCTGTCTTTATTAATAAGATCTCCAGATGCTACAGTAGCTACTCTCAAATAGCTTCTTCATACTTCTCCACAGAAAATGGATTTTCACTTGAAAACATTTAAATAGCTGATTTTTAGAGCCACTATGCGGTCTGTATTATAGCCACTAGAGGGGGCTGTTTTTAGCACTTTAGTGGTGGTTACTGAGCAGCATTAGTCTTAATAACTGAATTAATACAACAATTAATTATCTGCACTATTTTTTCCAGTCTCTAATGATTAAAACAGCCTGTTTGAAATGTTCTGACCTGTAAGTTGGCCATGGTGTGGTACCACCAGAAGAGACGGGATGTGATGAAATAGGCCACGATCACATCCACGGTGTAGTGCTCATGAGCCACCAGGATGCAGAGCACGCCCACGGCGCTCAGCAGCCAGCACATGAGGTGGTACCACCAGAAGGACTTTGGAGAGTCTTCAGAGGAGGAAGAAACACAGATGGGCCATCAGTAGTTATAAAGCTATACAGTCAGAAATAAACAGCAGTGATATGGGTTATTTAATAAGATGGGATTCATTTTAATGTGTTATTCATTCCTTTATAAATGTCACAGTTTCAAACTAAATATTTAATTAACAAACTAAGTATTTGGTTTACAAGCTGAATATTTAGCTCTAAACTAAACATGTAGCTCTGAGACAGCTAAATACTTAGTTTAAAACTAAATGCTTAGTGAGTAAACTAAATATTCCAAATTACTGCTGTCAATTTTTTGTCGTGGTGAAGCAATGAAAAATTAAGAACAAATAACAACATATACAACTTTTCCATCTGCCAAACTTACTTTAACCAACCCAAAGGGGAAATGACTTTGACTTTAAGTCTGTCAACCTTTGAATAATTGATAATAAAAATAAATAGACAATAATCTAGAAGGTTGCATGACAACATTAAGAGCAATGGGTGATCAGAATGGAAGTACACAATATGAATCATCAATTATTAACCAGAGGATCTCCTGAATTATTCTAAGAGAGCAACCGTTTGAGTACTCACACTCTTTGATGAATAGGTACGTGAGGGTGAGCATCACCGTGTGTCCGCTGTACAGGAAGTCTCCACACAGCAGGTGGGAGTTGGTTATGGAGAGGCCGGCTCCTGAAATGAGCTGCAGAACGCGTTGGATCTTGGCCTGCGTGTCTCCCTGGAGCTGGTGGACATGAACATTAAAAAACAAAATAATATACTGGTTCAGCAGCAACACTTATCATCAAATTACTTCTGCAAAACGCAGAAATTATAACATTATAAATGCTGTTTGACTAATACAAACATCTGAGGATGTTGCAGAGCATCTTTCATATTTAGGAAGATGAACTGAAAATGTATTGTAGGTTTCTTAAAAGAACTTTTGCTTCCTAATTTATGGCCTTGAAATTGGGCCACTGTCTCTTTAAATAGTCATGATATTTCTGTATGTCTACCTTCAGGAACTCATCACCACATGACTTCTATTAACCTTTTAGCAATGTTTTTACCACTGAGAAGTAGCTCCTATAATGAACTCTGCCGTTCCACCAGGTGTTTGTTAACTGTTGCTGGCTAGTCTGAAGGAGCTGAGTGGGGGAGTCGTGGGAGAGGACTGCTCTGTGAGGCAGAAGGTCCCAAACTGCATATTTGTATATATATATATATATATA
>NW_006800056.1:1116428-1209223 GCF_000485575.1 Poecilia formosa | reverse complement strand
ATATTATGGCCCCTTTAAAATTGGCATTAGATCCTAGCACAGCAGCTACACAAACCACTTCACTCGTTCTGTCTCAGATTTTACTGTTTTCTTTTAAGATTCAGTCATCCTGGTGTTTGATTGATGTAAATGAACAAACTACATCAAACAGTGGCGTTCTATTATTAGTTCCTCCAGAGACGACAGGAAATATGATTAGAGCTAAAACTTCTCAAACATGTTCAGCGGCTCAAACCGTTCAGCTGCTGATCGCTTCGTCTGTGCTCAGCTCACAAACTGCCAGAGGATCACATTTCCCTCAGAGACACTGATGAATCTCATCACTGCTGATTACAGGAGGCTGATGGTTTCTGCTCACCTTGGGGGCACAGTTCATGTGCATGCCAGGAACAGGCAGCGTGGTGACGTACATGGTCACACAGCGGTACAGGTACAGCGTGCCGATGAGGAAGAAGAACCGTCTGCAAGCTATGGACCTGTTGACAGGAAAACCCAGCTCACTATCGAGTGGCAAACATGGAGCTGATGTCTCTTTGTTAGAATCCTGCGAACAATAACTTCATGCAAATGATTGCTTAGATCTGAAAATTGCAAAGAGCTGGAGCCATTTATAGTTTAAATATTGCAGAACTAAAGTAGGATCAGTTATTTATATAAGCTTTTATTCTCTTTATAGTGCTTGAGGAGCTTCCTCTGCAGCTCTGAAGAGCAAACTGTTTGTTCAGGCATAATATTATGTAAGATAGTCATGCATAGAAGTGATCAACACAATTTTAAAAAGTGGGATTGGGTTGGGATTTTATTTTATTTTGAGTGTAGCAACAGATAAGGGAGAATCAAAACAAATCATTTATCTTATCAGTGTTGAATCTATCAAAAGATTTATTTAACAAAAAGAGTTTGTTTCTGTTAGGAAATTAAACTGAAGCAGTTTTAGGAAACAAAATCTGTCTTTATTTACAATTTTAAGAAAATGTAATTGAAAATTATTTGTGTCATTTGCAATTAATGGAGGGAAAATGATTAACATTACAGCAACAGACTCTTTTTATATTTACTAAGCAGCTTTTTGCATATTTTTCACAGATATTTTGATAACTTTTCTTTGGTAATGAGATTGGATGGCCTCCTCTCCAGGACCCTAATGTTTTCCCTCCTCCACAGGTTCAAGGCTCAATGTCCTAAACATTAAATTTACTTTCAGTCAGAATAAACATAAAAATCAAAGTAAGGATGCAACACAGAACCTGTTTGATTTGAACTTGCATCACAGCAGTTTTAATTTACACATGTAAGATTCACTGACATGTTTCTGTTTGTAGAAGGAGCCAAACATTAGGGTGATGGTGAGGAGGCCTTCCTGTCTCAGAGAACTGAAGTGCAACAAAGAAAAATCATCAGAATATCAGGGGGATAAAAACTTTTAGAAAGGTTTGACCTGCAATTTTTTAATAAAATGTAAAGAAAAATAAGTATTTTCAATTTAATTTGCTGTATTATCTTTTGAGAGATGTTTACCCTATTTTCTCTTTGAAACAAACTTCCTTGTTGAATAAAAATAATTTTAAATCAAAATTTCCCAGGAGTGGGAATAATTTTTATATTATTAATTTTCAGGGCAGAGGGTTAATTTCTGCTTCAAAAATGATCTGACAGGATTCTGGAAAAGGCTACTGTATTCAAGTTATGCAAAGAGGAGTTAGCCTATCAGCAGAGCTGTTCAGACCTAGATTAGCATCTCAAAGCTAAAGAAGTAGCAGCAGCAGAGATGCTAAGGCTAATGTCACATTTCCAAAGAAGGATTTGTTTAAAGATGTTACATAAAAGCTGAATGGGTAGAATGGCACTTTGAACCAATGTGGTGGTTAAATCACCTAAATAACAGATTAAAAACAATACATATGTTTGTTGTTGAGCTCATATCCGATTTATTCAATAATTTAGCAGCAAAAAGAGGTTTTGAATTGAGGATGTTGCTTATTGTGTTGATGGTTTTCAATTAAAAAGTGATGAATTGTGATTGATTAATTACAGACCCTGCAATTAACTTGATTAAAATGTTAAATTCCACCACTCATATGTTTGTTATTAGTGACAATAACACTGCAGCCAACCCAGGTCTGGGTAAAACTTTGTATCTGTTTTTATCGGTAGATTATCAGGTTCTCACTTGTATTTGAAGAAGAAGAGCTGGATCAACCAAATGGCCACCAGAACCATCCCATTGATTTCCGTCACAGTGAAAGCCCACTTGACTCTGTCTATGTAGTCGAAGAACTTATCAGGAAGAGGAGGGCTGCTCTCCTTAGGGGGGACGCGCTCGTGCACCACTGTGATGACCACCGTGGTCAGAACCAAGTTAAAAGCTGCGTAAAAGAAAGCGATCACCGTCTTCCACCACTCAGTGGGCAGGTGGTTGACTTTGGACTCCGGCAGGGAGATCTTCACATAGTCTTTATGTCGGACGATGCCTTTCCTGAAACTCCTCTTCGCCTCCTCTCCGGCGGAAGCGTGGACTGGGCAGGATTTGTTTGTGCCGGGAGCAGAACCATCCTCTGTTCCCAGGTTTAGATTGGGAGTGGAAGAGTCTCCAGCATTCCTGAGCTCTGCCGAAGCCATGGATGCGCTCTCTGTTCACCCCGGGACTGGAGCCTTCAGCTGCAGAGACACAGGGAAAGAAAGGAGGTTAATACAGGGCTGTGTGAGGTAGACTAGGCATTCATTACTATTATAGCTCTTTATTATCAGGAAATCCTCAAAAGGCAGTCAAAACACCCAGAACGCTGTAATTTAAGATTCTACTTCTTATACCTAAACTCTATCATTCATCAGATGATTGTTCCAGATGTTCCCAGCAGATCCCTGGAGGTTTGCTGCTGGTTTTGAGGATCTGGAAGTGGAATGGGAGGCATATCCTTAAGACTGTTTTAATACCTGTTAGTCCGGTGAACTTGGTTTGATTTTGGACCATAATTGCAACATTTGTTACACTTCCAGCTGGTGTGTTCACTTTTACGCTGCACTGTGTCAAACAACCAAACCCTGATTGTGGAGCGGTCTCCGGTCTGGTTGGCGTTCACATTTACATTCAAATGGCACCAGAGTTTCCTTCAGTCAAGCCGAACTGAGCTGCATTTTTCTTTCAAATATTTAAGGCATTCTCCATGAAAAACAGGTAAATTTATGTGAATGATCTAGAGTTACATTACAGAGAAAAATGAGTGAGGACTGAACCTCAAAAAGGTTAGAAACATGCAAACCAGATGGATCACAAATGTTTTATTGATGCAACAATGGTTAACATTAGCCATTGTTGCATTAGCCAACATTAGCTTGTAGCATCTGGTCAATGTTAGGAAGCCCAGAACTGATTTATTAAAGCCAGTTGTGGGCTTTAATAAATCAGTTCTGGGCTGATTTATTAAACCATTCATCATTCATCAACCAACATAAGATCTGGACAAGAACAAATAGTAATAATTACAGTCGTTTCAAGGGCTGCATAGTGGCGCAGTTGGTAGAGCTGTTGCCTTCGATTGCTGTTCGAGCTGTTCGATTCCCGGCCCTGGTCTTTCTGCATGGAGTTTGCATGTTCTCCCTGTGCATGCGTGGGTTTTCTCTGGGTACTCCGGTTTCCTCTCACAGTCCAACAACATGACTGTCAGGTTAATTGGCCTCTCCAAATTGCCCCTAGGTGTGAGTGTGTGGTTGTGTGTCTCTGTGTTGCCCTGCGACAGACTGGCGACCTGTCCAGGCGACCTGTCCAGGTGACCCCACCTCTCACCCGGAACGTTAGCTGGAGAGGCAGCAGCACCTCCTCACCCCACTGAGGGACAAAGGTGTAAAGAAAATGGATGGATGGACAGTCGTTTCACTATCTGTTGCTTTGTGCAGATCTCTACATCAGCAAACAATCACAGATGTTTCCAAAAACATTTCTAGTCATACAGATAAACTTCAGTCCAAGTTACTACCCTTGTTTCCTTATGGAGTGAAGATGAAATTTAGTTGCTTTTTGTCCCTTTTCTGTTAACCCTTGCAGGAAGAACTGAATTCTGTTACCATGGCTACCTTGACAAGAAAGTTATTAAAATAAAAGCATATAACAGCAGAAGGTAGCTTTACTCAGTTGACCTTAACGTGTAAAGCTGTGCATTAAGAGACTTTGTGTAGGAAAATGTGAATCTGCTGCCCAAACATGCAGCTGTGTGTTGATTCACACGTGTTGTTGTCTGCAAACTCATCTATCAAGAAGCTGCACATGTGCAAGCAAAACATTTCAAGCTAATGACATGAGAGTGCACTCTGGAGCTGAGGATTTCTATTGTTTCACATCTGCTTTAATGCCTTTAAAAGCCTCTGTGATGGTTTTCAGCGCTGAAATGCATCATAATAAACCTCCTTGGGGAGACTACCAGAATACCCTGGTTACATGCAAGGAAAAACAAATATTTACAGGAGACCAACGGATGGAGTCACTGGACGTATCGGTTACCGTGTAATCGGTTTTGTGAAGAATATATCAGTGGAAAAAGGATACAGGCTAATTCAGACTCTGTTACATAAGTAACAGAAGGATTCACAATGCATCCCGCAATCACTGAGGTGTTTAAATATAAGTATGAAACATTTTAAGCTTTAATTGTTCTACTCAGATAAAGATGCTGAAAGTCAGACTTTCAGCGGTTGGATTATTTAGACAAAATAATCCAACCGCTTCAAACCGCATGTAATAAATCAATAGATGTTTATATTACAAGCTTTTTCAGCCACATTTCAAGTCAAGTTTATTTGTAATTAAAGTTTCAGCAACAGGGTGTTTCAGAATGGGTTACATGATGAAAACATGAAACAAGAAACAAAAAGAAGCATTACAGAGCAGAGAAAGAATAAATAAAAGTGATGAAAGGTTGGAATTCAGACTACAATTAAAGATGTTCCAGTTATTAATAAACAGGTGGGTTTTTAGTCCTGACTTAGAGGAACTCAATGTTTCTGCTGTTTTGCAGTTTTCTGGAAGTTTGTTCCAGATTAGAGGAGCATGAAAACTGAAAGTTGCTTCTCCATGTTTGGTTCTGGTTCTGATGCAGAGCAGAACCAGAAGATCTGAGAGGTGTGGAAGGTTAATATGAGAACCTTCCTGGTGCTAAACCGTTCAGTGATTTATAAACTAACAGCAGGATTTTAAAGTCTATTCTCTGAGCCACAGGGAGCCAGTGGAGGCTGTAGAACTGATGTTCTCTGTCCTCCTGGTTTTAGTCAGAACACCAGCAGCAGCCTCTGGATCAGCTGCAGCTGGAGGAGTGATCTTTAGGCAGACCTGTGAAGTAACCAATGCAACTAAAGATAAACACATAAATGAGTTTCTCTTAGCCTGTGAAAAAAGTACATATACAAGATTTTTGTGTGACAATGACAAATAATTTTAAATTTGAAAATGTTTTTTCAGTAGTTAAAATAATGCAAAGCTTCCAGTTTTTATAAAATCCCAGCTAGAAGATTATATTCTTTTGTAGGTTGTTATCTGCCAGGCCTTTCACTGGGATCTTTTATTTTATTTTTATTGTATTTGTTTAACTTTACAGCCTTCATTGTTCTTTTAGGGTTAATTTTAGGGCTTACTGTTGACCTATAGAGGAAATGGTAGAAAAGCTGCTTTTATCTGTCTAACCTCCTCCAACCGTAGAACTTCTTGCAGATGTACAATCTAAAGCTTCGCACCATTTGCCCGTCTATTTTTCAGCATAGCTGTTTTCTTTTTATTCGCTGTATTGATTGCTTCATTTAAATACATTTTTTGTTATGCTGATTAATGTATGTGCAGGACTTTGGTAAAAGGCAGCTGCTTGGCTATGGTTTATGCGTTTGGACATTGCAAAAGGATGTCTACCCTGTCAGAAGTCCTCCATGGTTTACAGGGAACCAAACGCTTCCACCAGAACCTCTGAAGGGACGGGTGGAGTTGGAAAACTGGATGCAGTGATGTATGATTTAGCGGCCTGTGCTTGTCCGGGCTATTTTGGGAGAAGTCCACCAGTTGCTTTCAGGGCTGTGTTTCACTCTGGTAAAACCAGGGCTTTCTTTTTTTTAACTCTACTTTGGGTCTTCATAATAACATGTTGCTTTTACTGCCCACTAATTTCCACGTTTCCACTGTTTCATCTTTCGTCATTAAAGAGAGTGCTAAAAATAAGTTAAGCTTGAGGCGGCCCCGCCTTGTATAAACCAGAGAAACCCAAGAATTAGATGGCAGCTGGAAAAAAACACAACCAAAATCTCCACCTTCAGCCTTCAAGCATGTTTTAGTTTTAGATTGAAACTATTCATTAAGACTCAAATCATTACACCTTAAAGGTTCTGACTCCATACGTCTGACTTGATGTTTTGTCTTTTGTGTATTTGGATGTTTATAACTATTGAACTAAAAAGTTAGCTGTGATGTCCCTAAAGCACTAATTATGAATGTTAGCTCCACTAATGCTAAAGCGCTAAATTCAACCATGTTTATATCCACATGAGGAGAAGATGAGGAGGCTCACAAGGCAATTTAAATGAGTAACAAAAAGCTAATAAACACAATAATAATAATAATAATAATAATGATAATAATGTTAATAATATTAAAAAACAATTTATATATGTCAATTTAATTAGCATCCCATTTAATTGTTGTTGTCTTCTATATATCTCATTTGTTGATGTGTTGTATAGTGACCTGCTCTGCTCTTTGTAACAGAAAAATGGGCCCTATGGTAGAAATATGAATGTTTCCACCAAGACAGAAATCAAATGCACCAAACATCTCAAACAGAAAGTGAGACTCCACTGAACTGCAAACAGCACAGAGGGACCAATAATGGCAGCACAGATAAACAGACGCCAAGCACCAGTGCAGAAGCGTCTGGCTTCTGCTCATCAGACAGAACCAAAGGTTTGCAGAGCTAAATGCAGAGGTGGTGGAGAAAACCAGGAAAAGGCAACAATGACTCAAGATTCCCAACTCTGAAGCACATTTTACTTTTTCTCCTCTTTCCTTTCTTTCAGCACCGTCCTGCTGAAAGACACCCTGCATGTGCTCCAGCATTTCATCAGTCAAACATGCAGAGTGAAGATCTGAGGCATCTAGATCTATATTAGCTGACCATTTTATGTCTGACTCCCATTTTACTGCCCATTCAGATTATGAGATGAGGCAAGATTATATGAAAGTACTTCAAGGAAAAACATATTTTTTGTTTTCATGAATTTAGTAACATTTCACATATCAAATGTATTTCTTTTTTAAATAATGTCTCTATGCTTCACAGTATTAACCTACAAAATCTGTTTGATAAATGTCTGTTCAGCCCAAATTTTACCCATGAATTAGTTTGCATATGTTTGAATGAAGTCAAAAGTCCTTAGAAACGGAAATGCCCTTTTAATGAGTCTGTAAACCACATAATTACTTTAGGCTATAACAAGCATTAAAATATCATCTTTTTGTGACAGAATAAAACATTAAGTTTACATTTATTCATCCTTCTGACAGAGGTTGACCTGAAAATTATTTCTATTCAACTAAGAAGTTTGTTTACATTACAAACACAATAAAACAATGTAAGGTTTGTCGCTTTCTGTTTTAGTAAACAATAGTATGTCAAATTCTCAGTAATTAATAGAAAAAATTTGCCCAATTTTAGATCTGGATGATTTATGTTTCTTTATATTTATATCTATGATCTATGAATATTATTTTGGGCTTCATTAAAGGTTTACCAAATACTAAACAAAATTTTGAAGAATCTGTTTTAATTCATTTGCTTCTGATTTGACCGATGTGAGAATCAGACCTGTGAATGGGAAGCTACGAATCAGATGAAAGTTTAGCTTCTCAACCGAGCCAAGTGCCATATTTTAGTTTTTCAAAAGGTATTTTGAAAAAAATAACAATAAAAGGAGGCTCTGAGGCAGAATGCTAGTACGACACAGATTTGTCAAACGGATCCAGTCATTGAATTTTAGTCCAGTTTCACCTAAAGGCCACCCTGCTGGTTGAATTTCACACAAAACAGGACTAAATACTAAATGTTAAAGTATCTCTGATGCTATAAAGCCCATAAACTGTGACAATGAACTGAAACGTCAAGCTTCAGGGTTCTGTCATCATCAGATGCTGTTGCATTGCTTTGGCGTGGAGTAGAGTGTATTTTTTTAGTCTACACATTTTATGGTAGCTTATTGGTTTTGAAAGGGAAAAATAAATATTATACTATATTTAGCAGTTTAATTTGACAATGATAGTTACAATAACAGTCATAAGCTGGGGATAAAACATTCTGTACATTAGCAAGAATAGTAGAGAAAGGATGTGCAGTAAATTAGATTTTACTGATTTACACATCCTGGACAGTTTTCATATGAAATCTATAAAAATTCTGTTTTTATTATTTTACCAGGGTGTTATTAATTTATAGTTCCTGGAATATGAGTCCCCCAAAATGTTTTTAATTTATCATTTAGTTGCTGATGCAAATGATTGAGTTTTACACATCTGTGGTTGCAAAGGACATGCAAATGTATCGAATGAGACCGAGTTCTTCTTTAAAGGTGAAATGAGAGTCAGCTGCTCTGGAGACACGGCGATGAAATTCAGCTCCAAAGGAGCGACTTGATTTAATGGAAGGACAAAGACTGACAAAGTTTCATCTGAGATGACATCAGAAAAAACAGATGTGTGCAAATAAAATGTCAGCCAATTAAAACCTGGTTGGTGAGCGATGGAGAGCATGCATGACTTTTAATAACCAAGTTTTGTTCTTTTTCATTTGATAGTAAACAGAACCACTGACTGTACATCCTGTGGTATTTTCTCCAGAGCAGATCTGCATCATTTTTAAAATTGAAAATACCCAAAATATATATAAAGATCTTGCAGGCTTGTGTTAGACACGTACAGTTTACTTTTTTCTGAGGGTCGACTGATTTTTATTTCTGATAAAATGATAAAACATTCCCAAAGAAAAGGACATGATTTGAGTCATTCTGTCCTCAAACATTTTAGCCAAGTTAGAGAAATTAATACAGATTTGGAGACACCCAGGTCTGCTTTTGAGTAAATATTACTGCATATTTGTGGTAATTTACTATAATTACTATTACTATAATTTTTAAATAAAAAAAGCAAAAAAAAGTTGGTAATCAAATTGATAAATACTTTGTTGTTTCTAAGATTTCACTAGAAAATGTCTTCACCTCTTAAATTGCATTTGGGCCCTAAAAATTCAGGTCAAGGGCCACAAATGGCTCCCAGGCCACACTTTGGGCACCCCTGTCTCTATTTTAACAGTTTTAAAAGAAGAGTAATATTTGCAGTAAATTTGACTAAATAAATATGGAAGAAAACTCTGAGTTATTTAAACACACAAAGGTCATTCAGTGTTCAGTATATGAGAAAAGAAGAAACTCTGAGTTTATGTTGTTCTGTGCAGAAGAGGTTCAGTGTTTTCACATCATAACTTTGGTGTCATAAAACATTCACCACAAATATTTCATGTTTTAGAAGTTCTGAAAGAAAATAATTACCCAAAGAAAAACTAAATGATTGTAAGATTTATGTCAAATCTGTTCTTCAGAGTTTTTATAACCATTTAATTTTTCCACATTCTGCAAACTGAATTTTGTCCAAACAGAAAGTAGTTCAGAATTGGGACGTGGAAGGAAAATGATACTTGCTTTTCAAATGACTGTGGAAATTCTTAGATCTGGACTTTGACTAGGCCATTCTAACACTTAAATCTGCTTTGATCTAGTTTTGAGAAACTGTGAAGTATCTCAAAACTTCATAGCCAAATTATTTACCTGCTTTACACAGACATCTTCAATGTGGGGTCATGACCCCTCAGGTTAGATTTCTGATTAATTAGATATTTTTTATTTCTTTTTAATTTCAAAGTTATGCTGTAGTGAACTTTAACATCAGAAATGCAGACATTCAATTCACATTATGTTAAAGATTACATATGTTTTGTGTTTGTTCATGGACATTATGTTTAAAATGAAGAGCTGTGCATTATCTTGGTTTTATTTATGTATCTTATTCACAGTGAGGCTGCAGAGAGAAAAAGTTTTCGCCTCCCATCCAATTTTCCATCAGTCTTTTGCAGAAGGAACAATAAAACAATCAATTTCACAGAATAAAAGCTAAAAATAAACCTAATAGTCCCACTCGCCATGCTGGGGGTTTCTAACTGTGTGTCTCCTGAACCCCCAGTTCGTCACACGGGATGCTCAGACACTTCTGAAGTTTACTTTTGGGGTGTAGCTCTGCGGCCCCCACACAGAGTTAAACACCAGGTTCCAGTTGTGGCTGGGTGGGGCCACAGGGCCTCAATTTGGGGCCTCTAATTTAGGCTGGAGGAGAACTGTCCTCTTAAAGACCTGACAGGTTTTAATTACAGCCAGATTCAACATGCAGTTTGTACTTTAAATAAATTATTCAACAATGGACACATGTTTTGTGTGTTTTTTTTATTTGATGTTCCCCTTGCAGTTGTAAAAGTAGAGAATAAAACTTTTTCTACTGGAAATCCAAACATTTAAAACCTATAGAGACTGATTCAAATGTAGCCTGCTGTGTGTACAGTAGCCTGTCTGTCATCACTGGTGCATCTAATTTTAGTTTCAGTTTCATAAAAACGCCCCGCTTCATGTTTAAAACCCTAAAACAGTAAGAACTTCGTCCTGTTTGCTGTTTTCTCTAAGATTGAACAGATTGTAGCATCCTACCTGCTCAGACGGGCCTCCTCGCAGCTCTTCCTGGAGTTTCCTGAATCAGCTGCTCTCTGCTCCTCACTCACAGCCTCCTCTGATGCATTAGGCGACGCTGCTGCTCGTTTCCAGCGCGGCGCTCCTCCCTGCAGCCCCGCAAGCCGCCCGCATGTGCCCCATGCCTGCCTCCCTCCCTCCGTCTCCTTTAATTCAGAAGCTTCCTCCTGTAATCAGCGCATCCATCGCTCTGTATTTGTCTCATTTAACGGGGCAGCTGTGTGCTGTAAAGCCTGCCGGGAACAGCTGGGCATTTTATTCATAACAAAACACTAAAAAATGAAAAGATTTATATATATTCATTATTTTTCCTTTTATTTTCCTTTTTTTAAATTTCTTTAATATATTTATTTTTTCCACATTTTTTTCTTTTTCTTATATTTCTGTTGTATATGTAGGTTTTATTTTTATTTTTATTTTTTTATAAATCTGACTGGAATTTTCCTTTCCCCAACAAATATCAGTTTTTAGATCAGGTGAGCCAGTATTATATGGCAGGTGAACACATCATATAATACTGTTTCAATTGACGTATTTAATATGTTCCTAGAAAATATATGACTATAAAAAATGTCTTTATACTTATTGCAAAATTAGTACTGCAGTTCATTCGCCATTCTGTCTAAAACAAAATAATGTCACTGTCCATGAAAATGCTAAAATGTTTCTGACTTACATAAAAATAATGTCCTTAAAATTTTGTTTGTTATTTAAATTTACAAACACAAGTTGTAATAAAAGAATGACTGTAAATAAACCTTAATTAGTTTCTTTGTTTGTTTCAATACCTTTTTGGCACGTATCGCCTTAATTTAGTTTTAGATATAAATAACTTCCGGTTCGATGTTTAATGCTTTTATTTTGAAAGGACAACTTCTGGTTTAGATGTTGATGACAAAAGACGGAAGACAACTATGTAGTGACGGGCAAGTGAAGCTTCATGAAGCAATGAAGCTTTCCAGCCCTTTGCTTTGCAAAAAGGTTCATTACTCGATGCTTCATTCATCACTCACTAGTGACATCTGCTGGTGAAACTGTAACAGCCTTGTTACTCAGTTGGATCATACTTCCAAAAACTACTAAATGCAATACTGGCACAAAGTTTTCATCAAACTCATGTTTAGTAACAGGAGAATCAGTGAAACCATATTTAATTGTCATATGTTTTAATTATTAAAATTATTTGTAGCCAATCTAATCCTGGTATATGTTGAACGTCAGTGGTTATAAAGGCTCTTTCTCTGTATAACTAGTAACAATTTAACATAACCGCACAAAAAAATCCGAACTATCCCTTTAAAAGATAGTCAGAAATGTGCTTTTATTATATGCTATGACAGCCTGCCTTACATTTACTCCAAACTGACCTGAGATCAGTTTTCCGAGCTGGCTGGCTACAGACAGCGGAAATACGTCACTTTTTCACATGTGACGTGGCTGCCAGAGGAGCCTTCCCCGTGGTAAAAAAGCTCCTGTGTCCTGAGTTCCCCCATTTAATGGACATACCTGTCTCCTGCGTTAACATTTACCTGCGCCAGTAAACAAAGAGCCAGCCGGGCTGCAGCTGCTGCTGTTCGGTTTGTGTTTTTAGCGCCTTCACGGTTAAATCAGCTGCTGATTCCTGATCCGCCATGGAGACTCATGGGAACTCCAATAAGAAGCAGAAGCTTAGCAACACCATCGAGAACTGGGTGTGTCTTTATTTTCTCAAGTTTATTTAACGCAATATTTTATTACTACCTTCGGATTTAAATGAGCCAAGCGGCTAGCATTGTTATCCATAGCTAGATGCTAATAGCCCCGAGGCTAATCGTTAGCTAAGTTCACTGCAATGATGGATCAACTTTAGCTTTTCGATGATGGTGTTTCTGTTTTCATAAATAGTTATTTTAACCCTCGTTGTTTACACATCAGATAAGTATCTGTCCAATTTGATTACTTTTATTAAAACGAACAAGTTTAGCACAGTATAAGGAACTGGCATATTGATGCCATATCTTGGTTTTAATTATAAATTTATGATAATTATTCAGTCGGTAAGTAATATTTCATTAAGTTGAGATTAGGGGTAGGATTAAATACGTGTTCACTTCTTTCTACTGTTTTTCAAACGGAAAAGTAGTAGCTTGGTTATGTATGCACACACTTTCTCTTGTCCTACTGATGACTTCTTTTTAAAAACCTGTTTGAAATAAATAAATGAAATAACATGAATGTTTCACATTTTAAGCTAATTTTCTGTCCCGTGCATCATTGTTCAAAACTTTTAGACCTTTTGTTTCTTGTTTTGTTTCATTTTAGTTGTATTTTAAAGATAATTTTTTAAGCCGCACAATAGAAGGAAAATATTGGGACGCAGAATTTGTATGCATAGCACTTTAATTATAACATCCTACCAAATATTGTATTGCAATATTGCAAAAAAAAAAAAATCCGTATATTTTGATGTGATTCTGTGTGTTTTGCTACTCTACTTCATTGGGATTCCAGTGTTTGTATGGATATATTTTTTATTTAATTTGAGTTATTTTAATAACTTTTATGAGCAAATTATCTTGATAATTTAAGGGAATGCAACGTGCAACTAATGTCACCTACCAAGCCCACCATGTAAGCCGGAACAAGCGTGGGCAGGTTGTGGGCACACGAGGCGGGTTCAGAGGATGCACCGTCTGGCTGACTGGTAGGATGTTCAAAAAAGACAAAAATAATCCTCACATCAAGGCAGATTTTAGATGTAGCTTCTCTATAATCCTGCCGCTCGTCTTCCCTGCAGGCCTGTCTGGTGCAGGGAAGACGACGGTGAGCATGGCTCTGGAGGAGTACCTCGTGTGTCACGGCATCCCCTGCTACACGCTGGACGGAGACAACATCCGCCAGGGACTCAACAAGAACCTGGGCTTTAGCCCTGAGGACCGCGAGGAGAACATCCGGCGCATCGCCGAGGTGGCACGGCTCTTTGCAGATGCGGGTCTGGTCTGCCTCGCCAGCTTCATCTCCCCGTACAGCAGGGTGAGTGAACAGAGCGCTGTCGTTTGGAGACTCACAACCCAAATCTCATCGTTAAAGGGGATAAATGATGTAACAAAACGTTGTTGTGTTTTCCTGCAGGATCGGCTGAATGCCAGGAAGATCCACGAGGCGGCAGGGTTACCGTTCTTTGAGGTTTTTGTGGACGCACCACTGGATGTGTGTGAGCAGCGGGACGTGAAGGGACTCTACAAGAAGGCCAGAGCTGGGGAGATAAGAGGTAGAGCCAAAGGCTTTACTTTAATTAGGCAGAGCAGCGGCTTTAAATTCATTTTCATCTTGGGCCACATCATGAAGGGCCAGTTGAGCCAGAATGTGGTGCTAAATTAGAAATATTTGCATTTATTTTTTCCTGCCAGAATCGGCTGGAAAACATGTGACTTTTTGTTACAGAATTGGTCACAGACCAGGCAAAACTGAGGCAGCAGTGTAGTCAAAGTAAGAAATACTGCCACCTGCAGGTGGGAGTTAGCATGATTTAGCCACAGTGAGTTGGAGCATTTTTGCAAAAACAAACTCACAATTATTGTTTAGCACGAAAAATGTGTGGATGTGTTGATTTTGTGTGAAAAACTAGAAGGATTGATTGATTTAATTTGCCCGTTTAGAGATAAAAATGGGTGCTGCATTAGAGGGGGCACCAAATCTATGGTTAGAAAATGAATTTAAATCAGCATTTTCTGTGCTTACAGCTGTTTGTGCCTGTGCTTCTCTACAGAGATTCGGAGTATAGCTGCTCAAATCAAACATCTTCTGTATAGATCTGTCAAACCCAGCTGTTTCTACCAAACTGATGACTTTTAAAAATGCGAAGTGGCTCTCTGGAGCTGCTATGGTGGAAAACCCTGAAATGCTACCAACAGCCTGGCATAAGCTTATAATTCATTCATATTTCTATTTGAATTTATAAAAAATCCCTCATATAACAACCAGTTTTCTGTTCACTGTTTAAATAATTAGGGCAGATTCATCTGCTTCAGAAAGCATCATATGAAGAAAAAAATCCACATTGAATTATTTGAATGAGTTTCTGCTCCGGTGACTGATGAGCTGAAACTGAATGGATTTTATGTTTCTGCTCTCAGGTTTCACTGGAATCGACTCTGAGTACGAGAAGCCGGAGGCTCCGGAGCTGGTGCTGAAGACCGACTCGTGCAGCGTCAACGAGTGCATCCAGCAGCTGGTGGACCTGCTGCAGGAGCGGGTGAGCCAAGCGCTCACCGGCTTTCTACTAGGCCAGGAGCTTAACATGTTCATTAATCACATTGATTTTTAATACATGATCATTAATCACATTGATTTTTAATACATGATCATTAATCACATTGATTTTTAATACATGAGCTGCAATATTTTGCAGCTCATGTATTAACCATCAGGGGTTAATTTCTGCTCCAAAACCGATCAGATGGGGCGCTCGAAAAGACTTTTGTTGTGCTAAACAGAGTTAGCATATCAGCTAAGCTGTTCAAGCCTAAAATAGCATCTCAGTGTTAAACACGTAGCAGCAGCTCAGACTCTAACACTAATGTCTACGTCCACATTTCTAAACAAACTTCATGAATGATCAGGAGTTTCTGACAATCTGAATGGCTGGAAAAATACTAATCTGGAGGTTGAACAACCCGAATAACTCATTAAAAACAACAGATATATTTTATAATTTAGCAGAAAATGGGTTTTTGAAGTGAAATGTTGCTCATTTTGTTAGTAAATGGTTTGTGAATAAATTGTGACTAATTACAGGCCCTGCAATCAAATCAGTTAAAAATTTTCATGAAGTTCCACCACTGCCTTTTACTTTTTCATTTATGAAAAAAAATATATATATATTGCTCTCAGAAATTTTCTAAAACAACCCCAAAAAAAACAAAAACAAAAAAAACAGGAATGTGTTTTTCCAACATATTTCTGAGGTTTTTTGGCAGAAATTTGCTGCTCCTTTATATTTTTTTTCTACAGTAACAGGCCACTGCATCTTCCCACAGTGAATCAGGTGATGGAAAGCAGCTGAAGGCTCCACAAATCTCATTGAAACACGGATCATTTGTTATTTTACAAGTTGAAGGAAAAAAGCTTTTCCAACAACATTATTTCTAAAGAGTTAATTTAATTAGTTACAACATCAAATACAATATCATACTCAAAGAGTTGCAGAAAATCTTTCCTGGTTTGAAACATTGAACCTGTTATTTTCCTTGTGGCCACCAGGTGTCAGAAATGAGTCGTAGTTGCAGGAAAATTGAGGCTGAAGCATGTAGGTTTCTGCTCCGTCTGCTCTCCCTCCGCCTGCTGGAGCAGGCTGCTTCATGTTTGTCATGAATGCTCGTTTATTTTTCAGGACATCGTTCCTGTTGACGCCTCCTATGAGGTGAAGGAGCTCTACGTTCAGGAGAACAAGCTGGACCTGGCCAAGGCCGATGCAGAGACTCTCCCTGCTGTCCAGATCGGAAAGGTGAGCCGGCCTGACTCTGCAGCCGCGTTCTGCTCATCTCGGCCTGCCTGTGTTGACCTCTGACCTCTGGCCTGCAGCTGGACATGCAGTGGGTGCAGGTGTTGGCCGAAGGCTGGGCCACGCCTCTGAACGGCTTCATGAGGGAGAGGGAGTTCCTGCAGTGTCTTCACTTCGACTGTCTGCTGGACGGTAAGACGGCTGAAAGAAAAAAACGTTTTACCAGCGATGCGTCGCCTGGAGAAGTCGGGAGGATTTTCCTAACGCGCATTTCAAGGTGTGTGTTGAACGTTTGAAGCCTCGCCAGGCAGCCACCATGTGACGGATTCAAGAACTGACTCCGACTGAAACCAACAAAATAACCAAACATGCTGAAAAGGTTGTTACTACCAGCAGGGAGAGAACTAAAACATGCAGGACCCACTTTGGGCACCTCTGAATTAAAGCTTCACATCATGTCATTTTCTCACCGCCTGTTTTACTTATATTGGCCACTAGATGGAGCCGATTGCTCAAAGAACTGATGAGGCAAGAATTGGTTTATTCCTCCATATTTATTATGGTTTATTTCCTCACATATTGATGTCTGGATTTTCCAGGTGTTGATCACTTTGACCAAAGAAAATGTCCTCATGGATAAATTCTCTAAGTTCTCATGCAGCATGGCTTTTATGATGCACTCACACCAGTCCCATTTAGTTCACTTTAATCAAACTCCGGTCCGTTTGCGCAGAGTCCGGTTCGTTTATGAGGTGTGAATGAGTAATCAAACTGAAAACTTAAACTCTGGTCCGCATAAAAACCTCGGTCTGTGTTCGGTTGAAGTGAACTCTAGCGTTTCGAATGTGAACAGCAAGTGGACCAGAAACCAGGAAGTGGACTGCAACTCAGGGCATTCTGGGTAAATGTAAACAAATTAAATGATAGTGGGAGAAATAGCTTGTGTTCTTTTTTTTTAATTTTTTTTACCAAAGACAAATGAGACATTTTCTAACCACTAAAATCTCACACAACTCCATTTTTATTTACATTTCGTAAAGAAGGGAGTTGCGCTCGGTTTCTTCTTCTGAGATTTTTGTGTCATTTCCTTCAGTGGTTCTTGGTGCAGCGCCCCCACAGGCGAGGAGGGGAACAGGTTTGGGCTTGGTTTATTTGACTCGGTGCAGAATGAAACAACCACAGCAGATGGAAATATAACAAATGTTGAAACTTTTGGTCCTGAATCAGACAGAGTCTACCGGGCTCTCTTAATGATTGGCCTCATGTCACCGTTTTTTTGTTTACATCAAACATAGAGTTTAACCGTTTAGCCAATCAGGATGGAGGTTGGTGGATCACACACCTTCAGAGGGTTATCAGTAAGGAGGTGCATTGAGTGTGAGAACAAACGTCCGACATCGTTTCCCTTATTGAAGGTAAAATGGTGAAACTCTTGTTGGAAATCTAAAACATGGCCTCTAATTTACCAAACATGTGAGTTAGAGTCAGCTCTGCCCCTAAGCCAGCACTTCACTTTCCATTTTACTCTAACGGGAACAAAGTTTCACTAAATGAAGCTCATGTTGCAGCACAGAAGATGAGATTCAGACCAGGAGGTCGTTAGGAAAACCTTCGGTTCCCTGCAGGATTGATTCCTGCTTTCATCCATCCGATCCGTCTCTGCCCAGACGCCACGGCTGAAGCATCTGAACGTTGATCTGATCCATTTGTTTGTTTCTGTCTCCGTTTGTAATTTACTGATCCTGATTAAGTACAACATATTAATGTCTGGCTCCACAGAGAATATGGTTCATAATAAAGTGGTTAAAAAATTAGAAAATGGTGAATATTTTTCTTTCTGTGCAATTTTTTCACAGAAATTGATAAAACGTTCACTTTTCTCCATAGATTGTTTCAAACAGGATTAGATGCTGATTAACTCAGAATGCTGAATTTTTCAGTTGACTTTATATTTATATTATTTTTATAGGTTTTGCACAGTTCTGCCTTTTAAATTTCCTGAAATTTGGAAATTTTATCAAAGAATAATCATATACACATCCATTTAGTAAGTTAGAATATTATTGAAAAGTCCATTTATTTTAGGAACTTTATGACAAATGAAACAGACGGATGTTTTAAAGTCTCTCTTTCTGTTAATTATGGTGATTTTTCACTTACAGGTAATGAAAACATGGCATTCAGAAACAGAACGTTACATCAGGAAAAATAATTAATGCAGAAATGTGGACTTGATGAATAATGAATAAATAATTAATATCTGTTGATTTACTGAATGTAAATGTTTTTAAATTTAACTATCAGCGTTATTTATTTGATGAATTATTTCCTCGAGTGAAATCAAATTGAAAAGTTTTTTACTTCTGGCTGACATTTATTCATGTATAAATAAGAAAAACAGCTCTGACTATTCAGACATCCTACTAAAAGATGTTGAAAACTTCATGCTTTCAGTTTTTTTTAGTTCTGAATGTTTCATATTTAGTAGAAAATAAATTTCTTTTATTAATACAATATTCTGTATTCCATATAAAAACTAGTGTTGAACAGTAAAAACAGCTTTAGGCCTTCAGGCAGAAGACCAGGTGGGTCTCTGAAAACAAACCGTTTGACCGCAAAAAAATAAACCGAAAACTTTACAAAACTGATTTAACAATAAGATTTTTTAGCTTGTGGTTGAAATTACTTCATTTTCAATGAGGCTGAAAATTAAAAGAAACGTCTAGTGAAGGTTGGGTTCCAGAAGTTCAATAATTCATGATGGTTTTTCCTTCGGAGTAAAAGGTTTTCGATATAAAAATGACTCCCAGAGGCAGTTTGAGGCATGTTGCTGCTTTCAATTTGAACTCGGAAGTTGAGATTTCCGAGTTCGAAGGCGGAGAAATCGACTGGAACATTGGTTCTTAAAACGCAGAAAGTTTAGGATCTGCTCATATCTGCCTGGCAAATGGTGAACAGGTGTTTGCCAACTAAGGATTGAATGCAGAACCTCTGGCTCTGTTAGTGGGATCCAGAAGAAAAAGTTAAAAAAATGAAAAGCACTCTGTCCTTTTAGGCAATCAGAGCTGTTTGGTTCAAAGATCCAACTGAGAATATGATTTCATGCATTGTTTCTGAGATCAGCACCACAAACTACAGAATCTCTTATGTGCACAAATGAAATGCATTTAGATACTAGATTTACAGGAGTCTCAGCTGGAAGGATTCCACATTCACTTCGCAAAATGGAGACGGAAAACTTCAGGAACAATGCAAGTGGGCGGAGCCAAGGCACGCCGTGATCGGTCAGGAGTTTGTTGTCGTGTTTTATGCAGAAATGCGCTCAAACAACAACATTGATATTTCCATATTTCCCTTGAACTAGTTTCCGTTTGTTTCTGCGGGGGTCGTGAATGCTGAACGTTTTTATACGACGTGGTGAGAGGTTATGTACATTTTTACAGTTCTTCACTAATTAACTCAAAGTTCCTCTGTTCTTCTGGATTGCAACGTCGTCGTGAATCAGATAGTAACAGATTCCCACCTCTGCTATGCAAACTAAAACATATTTAGACTTTGTCCTGTATCTAATTTTAATGTCCTTCTCCTCCACTAGGTGGCGTGATTAACCTGTCGGTGCCCATCGTGCTGCCGGTGTCCACGGCGGATAAGGAGCGTCTGGACGGCGTGACGGCCATGGCGCTGGTCTATAGCGGCCGACGCGTCGCCATCCTCCGTAACCCGGAGTTTTACCAGCACCGGAAGGAGGAGCGCTGCGCCCGGCAGTGGGGCACCACCTGCAAAGACCACCCCTACATCAAGGTGAGCGCCGCGCCGCGGAGCCGCGTCTGTACGTCAGCAGAACGAGACCAGGCTTGTTTACGCACTGCTAGGAAAACGTAGTAGTAACTAGATACCTTTACTGAATTACTTTTACTTTAGTAATTCTGTTATGAAGTATTTTTACTCTTTATTGAGCAAAACTTCTGGATTTTCTACACAGTGAATGAAAAACAAACTTGTTTTAACCAAAAACTCACCGGACACAGACACACACCTGCAGTTTTCCTTAAAGTTTCTTACGTTTTTTTATTGAATGAAACTCATTTGGAAAATGAGTTTCCAAATGACATAACATAAAATAACATGTTATTTTATGTTATTTATATGAATTATTGTCATTTTGTCCTTAAAGTGCCCAAATTTTCACTTCACATTTTGTTCCATCTGATGTAATTTTTAAATATTAAATGACTGATAATTTGATCAGTTACTCTAAAAATACTCTTTTACTCTTGAGTGTTTTCTTACATGGCCACTTTTTACTTGAGTAAAAATGCAGAAGCGTTGAAGCAGGTGCATCTTTTGGGAACTTTGTCCACCTCTGAAAAATCACTATTAAGGAAACATTCGAGGCAGAATCAAGTCGGAGGCGAACTCTGAATGTTTGTTTCAAGGTTTTACTTGATTAAGGAAAAGGCAACGAGCTACAGCTGGTAAATCAGCGACCTCCTAACCAACCCACTGATGCTCTCACTATTTCTCCTTCTTCACATGTTAACACATAAATTAGTTGCTGATCGTTTCAACTCTGGAAAAACCCCAAAACAAAACATCTTCATCTTCTGCACCCAAATCTCCCCTCATGATGGGAAAGCAGCCCAGAAAGCTTTTCTCATACCATGAAGTGTTGTGTGTCAGCAACATGTTCATTATTCTAAATCCAAACCATTCTGACTAGAAATGTAAAGTACAAGATGAGCAAATCAATGTAATTAATAAATGCTAAAAGGTTATTGGAGCAAGAAGGCAAACGAGTAAATTAATATTTTGTGAAGAATTATAAAGTAAACACTAGATAAGTAAAACAAGCATGATGCAGTGAGTAAATGTGACGATAAAATAACGTTTTTGATGCGGTTTGTGCTGACTGTTGTGGACAGCCTGGATTCATTGGCGTGTCAGAAACAAACAGTGAGATCCTGAAAACGTTCAGTGGAGGAGCCACATGCTTACTGATCTGATCACACGACGCCTCTGCTGCCGACGGCCGTCAGACGGTTACATGGAACTGGAACCACTCCGGATGAAAGCCAGTTCACACGCTGACCGAGAAGCGAGAGCCGTAAATCCATTTCTGAGGCGAGTTATAAAGGATTCATCGGCTTCTTGAATTCTTGGATTTGTATATTATAAAAAGGCTCGTCATGGTAGATCAGGCCATCTTAACCAGTCGGTCTCCATCGACTTTGTTCATTAATGAAATGATGGTTTTATTCTACTTTGTGGTATTTATTTAAAAAATACACAGATGATTAATTTCTGCATTTTAAATTTAGAATCACTGGATTCACACAAACTTTATTCTTTTAGCTCTGAGTGGATCAGTAACTCGCTGCGTATTAACCTGCCCTTTGACTCCTAAGAGTCAGAGTGCTTTGCTCTCTTCTCTGACGGAAAAACTGAACATCTGGAGAAATGGAGGTTTACTCACTACTTAAGAACTTCGTTTTGATCCACCCGTCTTCTGCAGGTGTTAAATCTGGAATCTGATGTGATCTCCACCCTCAAAACAAAAAAAAAAAAATGTTTGGGAATGTAGTTTCCACTTCTCTCCAAATGCGTCTGTTTTTGTGTTTTTATCCAGCTGTTTTCTTGCACAAGTTTTTCTGACACCTGCTTTGTGAACAGAAACACAGAACTTATTTCGCCGCTTTGGGCTGCTGAATTTTTTGCGGTTTGACGGAATCCAAAGGATTTAAGCCACACTAAAGCAGCAGCCGGAGACTTTCAGTGAAGATTCATGTTTTTGTTTAGAGATACAGGATGCAGGTGGAAACAGTCCAAACTCTTCAGGTGTAGTCCTAGATGTGAGGGAAAAATTAGGAAAGTTTTCTGTTAAATGTCAGCCGTCCGTCTGTCCGTTCGGTTCTTTCTGTCTGGGTTTCAGCAGATTCTGTAGTTGAAGACAGACTGCTGTAAAAATGCAGTTAAGTATTCACACCCCTGGCAGATTTAGTTTATTTTACTGATTTGAAAGTTATGCAGCTACCTCTGAAGGATAAGAAAACAATATAAAAGCGTTTCTTATATTTCTCATATCATACAGGTGACATATTATGCAAAAGATTTTGAGAAAGAAAAATTTTGTGCAAAAAAATGTAATAAACATGTTTTGTGTAGCCCATAGAGCTATTTTAACATGTTCCTATAAAATGTTAAAAATTAACTATTCCCCTTGAAATTGCTTTGTTTTGTTTATTAATTTCAGTTGTGGACCATTGTTTACTGGTTTGCAGTGACTTTACTTCCAGTAACTGACTGGTTGGCTTTTGATGTTTGAGTCAGAGCCGCAGAGAAACCGCCCCGATATTTCAACTCCTTAACTTTTAACTTTCATCTTATTCCCACCATCGCCATGGTGAAATGTGGCTCATGTGTTGAATGATGGAGGGGGCGGGTGGGGAGGGGCGGCGGCTACACGTGTCCTAAATTGGGACCATGACTCTCCACTGTCGACACCTGACGCCTCAACGCCGTTGCCACACACGCCTAACCTGGTGTGTGTGTGTGTTCAGCCTGCTCTGATTAAGGCCTCCCTCGTTAAACTGTGTGTGTGTGTGTGTGTGTGTGTGTGTGTGTGTGTGTGTGTGTTTACATGACTATACGTCTCTCTGGCTGCACCGGAGCCTGTCTGTCAGCGGCGCCCTTTACTGTGCCGCATTGTTTCTGTCTGCTGCAAACGAGCCGCTCCATTCAGACGCAGTTAATCCACTTTTTCCTGTTTACCTGTCCGTCAGGCCCCCCCCCTCCCCCCCGACAGGAAGCCGCGGTGTGTTGTTCGGGTCGGGTCGGTCTGTGCGCTGTGTGACGTTCGTTCACGGTTCATGTGAGCCTCTTCTCCACATATGGGTCGAGTTTTTCAAGCCACCTCTGGACAAATTGGATCAGTTAGCGTGTGGAGCGGAAAAATGTAAATTTCTCACACGACTTTCCTTTTGATCAAATCGTGGCGACGCCTCTGCTGCTGACAGCATTCAGATTTAAACCCACTTTAAAGCAGAAACTGCAGCCAGGCCGTTCTTTGGTTTTGTTTTTTAAATATGAATATCAAAGGCTGTTTAAATGATGAATTACATGTTCATGGAATAAGTGACACAAATGTTTTTCTTTTTCTTTAATGCTCAGATTCATCAGTTTCTTGCAGTAAATCTGGCTGGGTCTCCTAAGGACCGCAGGAGGGAGGCCAGAGATATCGCCTGAAACAAAATCAGCCTGAGCGACTTGGATCATTGTTTGATTCTTCGGGGAGAAACTTTCTTTCTCTAGCAAACATGGGAACGTTTGTCACTTAATTGTGAAAAACAGCAGATTTTATCATCCCAATGTTTGGGAAATGTGGTGAAAAAACCACTTAAACCTTTTTATGCAATATTAGAATTACAGTAAAAATTAATAAAAACATTTTAAATAAGAAAATAAATGTTTTATCCTTGAAAATGATCATTTAGTAAACGATTGATCGTTTGCATCTAGAATATTTCTGACATAGACATGAAAAGCTCAGGACTTCCTGCTTTGTGGAATAAACAGTTAATAATTGGAGAGCAAAAGGTTCTTGGTTTGTTTTTTATGGATTTTGAACCAGTTGAAGCTGAAACTGTGGAAAATCTTTACAAAGGTTTTATTTTCTGTTTTAAACGGAAAATGTTTATATTTTTTGTACGGTTTGGTTTAGTTACTGCTCAGTCTGTTCTTTCTACAAATTGCATTTTTAACTAGAGTTAACGATTCATTGATAACTAAATTAGTTGATTCAATAAGTGATTAATCACAATAAGTGCGATTGATTGCTCCAGCCCTGATTGAGACCTGACTGTGGTGACTGATCTGTCGTGTTTCCAGATGGTGATGGAAAGTGGCGACTGGCTGGTTGGCGGAGACCTGCAGGTTCTGGACCGGATCTACTGGAACGACGGACTGGACCAGTACCGGCTGACGCCCAACGAGCTCAAGCAGAAGTTTAAAGAAATGAACGCAGGTAGCCGTCCCGCCTGCCAGCTCCACTTCCTGGTTCTGGTTTCCTCCCACCAAACCAGTCCTCTCGTCTCCATGTGCAGACGCGGTGTTCGCCTTCCAGCTCCGGAACCCGGTCCATAACGGCCACGCCCTGCTCATGCAGGACACCCAGAAGCGGCTGGTGGAGCGTGGCTACCGCCGGCCCGTCCTGCTGCTCCACCCGCTGGGAGGCTGGACCAAAGACGACGACGTGCCGCTGCCGTGGCGGATGAAGCAGCACGCCGCCGTGCTGGAGGAGCGCGTGCTGGATCCGGACTCCACCATCGTTGCCATTTTCCCGTCTCCCATGATGTACGCCGGACCGACTGAGGTAACGCAGATCCAGGCGGCGCTGAGCTTTCTGTAAACACAGATAAAAATCCTCGCTGCTGCTCTGAATGATGAGCGTTGAGGCCGTCTCATCCCGGCTGACTGACCGAACAGGAAAGGGAACCAGCAGCTGGGCCGAGTCGCTCTGCTCAGCCGCTGGAAACTTTTCATTCATTCACGTCTTCATTCATGGAAGCAGCCGATCATTGGGAACAGACTGAGGGCTGTTGGACATCAGGGATTCAGTTAAATCGGTTTGGAGCCGTAAAAAGGTTTGTTTTTTCTTTTAGGTCCAGGTGCAAGCCTAGCGTTAGCGTTTAGCTGTTAAAAGCGAGATTATTTCTTCTCTGGTTTTCATATTTACGGGATGGCCCTGAAGCAGACAGGAGCTGCTTTCTTAAAACACTTCAAGGTGGTTGAAAGTGGCTGTTTTATCTTCATCTGCATCTGTTTACTGCAGATTGTTTGTTGACCACTTTAGCCTTTTTATGCAACATTAAAGATGAAACTAAACAAATAATTCAATTTGTTTTTAAAAAAAAACAACATATTTTATTGCCTAAAATGAAATGACAGCATTCCTTTAGTGAAAGTTTGATCATTTGTAGCAAACAAAGCATCTGCATCTAAAAATCCTTCGACATGAGAAAAGCTCAGACATTTCTGCTCAGCTGATCATCAGCAGATAATCCCAGATCAGCAAAACGCTGATCTGGGATTATTTTTTCATTTAACCAGTTAATAACTGGACAGCAACAGATGGTGCAGGATTTGAACCAGGTGACGTGTTTTAGCTTAATTACTGCTCTGAGTTTTTTTTTTAATAGGAAATTGCCTTTTTTGAGTCTCTAGTTAACGATTAATCAATTACTAACTTAGTTTATTTGAGGAATTGATTACTCTGATTAGTTTAAATCTGCCATGTTATCATTCATAAGCCTATTCTGTGGAGGTTTCAATCTTTTTGCTGTCATAGGAGAGAAAAGTATCAGATTTCCTGCATTCCCTGAACCTAACACACGTCTTGTTCTAAACTACCGTTTTAAAATCCTTCCAGACTTTTAATCTGCTCCCTGCTGGATTATTAGTGTCTCTTCTCCCGTTTTCAACATCTTCCAGCTCCATTTTGTTGCTGCTTGTGATTCGCTCAGAGACTCTTTGTGGGTTTATGGCTGAAATGTTGGAACGAAACATTCAACAAACAAAAAACATTCATTAAAGTAGCAGCTTCATATTGAAGTTTTCAATTATTTAACTTTTCATCCAGACACCTGCTGCAGGTTTTCAGATCCTTTTTAACACCAGAAACTCCAAAATGAGAGAAAACACTCGGATGTCCTGCAGGCTTTTTATGGAAAAAGCCTGAGAACAGTTTGTGAACCGACGTTCTTCGTTCCCGCAGGTGCAGTGGCATTGTCGAGCCCGAATGGTCGCCGGCGCCAACTTCTACATTGTGGGTCGCGACCCCGCAGGCATGCCCCACCCGGCCACGGGGAAGGACCTGTACGAGCCGAGCCACGGAGCCAAGGTCCTCACCATGGCACCGGGCCTCGTCTCCCTGGAGATCGTTCCCTTCAAGGTCGCTGCGTACAACAAGGTCAAAGGAGCCATGGACTTCTACGAGCCCAAGAAGTAAGCTCACGCCGTTCGGTCCCGACTCTTCGGTCTGGTTGTCACGGTAATGGGAAACAGGAAGTACTCACTCAGGGTCAATTTGGAAGCTTGTTTGGACGTTTAATCCCGTTTAGGCCAAGCAGTCTAAACAGAAATTATATTCTATAAATTCGTTGTGTGTTTGTAGAAAGGCTCCTGTTCTCCTGGTACTTTTGTCTCTGGGAAACGCTGAGCCAAAAATAACACCCGTTGTTTTCTTTTCCTCAGAGCTAAAATGTTTTAAGCTTTGATGTTGCTCAGAATCACACAGACCTGCCGCTGATTAAAGTCTGTGTCTGCGCAGCACAAATGATTTTTAGCTCCAGTCACGCCGTTTATTTTGTTTTCCTCTGTGATGAAGGCTGCGTGAGCGAAGCTGCATTCACAGACGAAGATTCAGGTTGGTCAGATTAGTCGAGTTTTCCATGATGCAAAGTCGGGACTTTAATCCTAATCCAACAGTTGATCGGAAGTATAGTAGTCCTGCTTCACATATTCTCATATTTTAATCTAGTTTCTTCCTTCACATGAGAGAAAAGCTCAATTTAATGTCAAATTTTCTTTTCTCTCGTTCTTCCTTAAACTGGATGATGAAAGTCTTTAGTCTGGTGTTTTGGTCTCGGCTAGTTTATTTTGTTTACAGATAATTCATAATTAATTTAATTTGCTGTTTCTGGTGTTTTATTTATTTTTAGATTTCAAATGTTCCAGCTCCAATGATAAATGTTCATCAGAATTTCACGTTTGATCCTTGAGTGTGTTCTTGCATTATTATTATTATTATTATTATTATTATTATTATTATTATTATTATACATTGGAAATGATCTCAAAACAACGCTCTCGTTTGTCTCAATAACTTCAGCGACAGTTGAAGTTGTTTTTGTGACAGGCTAATTTTTCATGCATAGCATTGTTTTAACATGCATATAAAAAACAAACTTCATTCTGAAGGAGTGGCAGATTTTATTTTTCTGTTGGGAAGTCAGGAAACCCTGATGTTTGTAATAAAATAAAACGATTTCTATTAAAGCAGTCAAACTCTTTCTGAGTCACGCCTCCTAACTCGTTCCCTCTGCTTCGGTGTCTTTCTGTCCTGCAGCCATCAGGATTATGATTTCATCTCTGGCACGCGCATGCGGAGGATGGCGCGCGAAGGGGAGAACCCCCCCGACGGCTTCATGGCCCTGAAAGCCTGGGCCGTTCTCAAGGAGTACTACCAGTCCCTGGAGAAGGCCTAACCGGAAAACCAGGAAACGCCAGATCTTATGCTGCCTGACATGAGAAACACCGGGACCTCAGTTTTATGAAGAAACTTCATGCTGGCTTTTATCCGTCTCACTTCCTGCCATGAAAGTTGCTTTTAGTCCTGTTACATTTGTGTTTTTAGCCGTGTGCTTCATTTACTCTTTAGTAGATTTCTCCTTTTCCACTGAACATTCAGATTAACGTGTAATAAAGTAGATTATCTGCAGATCTAAAGATGGCGACAGCTCGGTGCTGTTGATCAGTACCTGAATGCGTTTGGAGCGGTTCTGTTCTGGAAGCCGCAGTAAAAGTCGAGTGCCTTGGTCTTTCACATAATGTCACGTTGGGATCACCGATTCTTTGTATTGCTACACAGAAAAGCTCCTAAACTGTTAACTCAGTATTTTCCTTGAAATATATTTATTCTCGTTTTAACCGGATTGTGCATGGTAGTCATTGTACTTTAAGTTTTTTACATCCTTTCATTTTCTTTTCTACCTCCAGCTGCTCGTCTTTTTCTTGTGGTAAATCATTTTTAACATTTCGGTTAGGATCACGTTTCTTATCTTCCCTGTCCAATAAATCATTTTTAGAGAAAAAAAATCAGTCTACTCTCCTTTTTGTTTGTTTTTGTTTTGAGGAGATGCCATAAATGTAAGGCCTTTTCTTAACGAACACCAGAGGGCGTAAGTGGCAGCGCGATGCGGTTACTGAAGCACCCGACAGTGGATGGAGAGCAGCAGACATCGTCTGGTTTGACGCTTGCTGGTTGTCGTATCAACGCTCTGTTTATTGTCCAGTTGTATTATCTCCACTCTGATAAAAAGCAGCTTTATGCAAACTGAATTATTTCCATGCTTCCTGCTAATCTGCAAACAATGTTTGACCGTTGCTTTACTTTTTGTAGCAATAATTAAATTTCAAATAACATTCAGTTTGATTTGCTTAAGCCTTGTGATTTTTTTAAAATTTTGTATCCTTTATTAACTTAATATAGACAGTTTGTCACATTACAGTCACAAGCTTCACCGTTTTCAATAGGATTTTATATGAAAAACCAACAAAGTGTTTTTTTAATCTGATCAGGTCTCTCTTAGTGGATGGACCTGATGTACTTTTGGGTATTTTTTAGAGCAACTAAACCGCAAATCAACCTTTTTGCATTTTAATTGTATAAATTGATCTCTAAGGCTGCTGTCTTTATGTTGAGTTGAGTTTGACTTTATTGAAAATACTGCATTAAAAGAATAAAAGTTGTGCACAAAGAAAATACATTTAAAACGACAATAGTAAAGTATATTTACACATTCAAAGGAGTGGGCAGAAGTATAAACTTATTTTAAAAGCCACTCCTCTTCCATCTACAGTATCATCCAATAAATTACTGTTAACTTGGTTTTAACTCTCAGTATTTACTGTATCTGTAACCAATACAGTGCAGTCATAATGACTAGCAAGAATAACTGTAAAATGTTAGTTTTTCCTGAATCAATACACCATAACATGGTAGTATTGAAATATTAAATGGCGATAACATTACAGTAATAACAGTAATAATTTCTCATATTGACATGCAGTGATGAGCATCTTCTTCAATTATGTTTTATATTTGGACATAATTTTTATGCTTAAATCATTCCACAGCTTCATCTCAAACTGGTATACAAAAACTTTTTCTTTTGATTCTGAATTTTAGATTTTTAATTCACATTTTCCCTTAAATTATAAAGTCCTTATTTTAAGAAGAGCTTTTGAATGTTTCCCGGTAATTAATTATTTTTTTTACTTTAAACTGTAATTCCACTATATCAACAAATTTTAACAGTGTTTCTCTACAAATTTTGACATTTTCATATAAATTAGTTGAATTCTGTGATTTATTTTCTTTTATTATTGTTCTTTTTTGTGAAATATTTATTGGCATTTTAACAAACTTCAATAGCGCAAATCAACTTTCCTGGAATTTTGCCTAACACCGTCTCAGTGCTGCCCTCTGTGGTTGAACAGCGGCTACTGCAGATGGCTTGGTAGATGTTTTGAAAGTCGTCAAATTTGCAGCGCTGGGTGGGTCAGTTCATCCCCTCACCTGGCCACGCCCCCTGCGGCTATTGGCTCCGCCCACTTTGATGGGCGCTATGCTTTCACTGGCGGGTCAACTGCACGTTAAATAACGATTAAAGGACATAAAAAGTCTTTAAAATTAATAGGATTATTTCTGAAATAGAAATAATGTTCTTAAAACAAAACCTGCATATGATTATTCGTCACAGCTCAGTTATTTAATTTTTTAGTAGGTGATATTTATGATGTTGTTTGGGAATTGCAGTTTTTCTGATCCACACCCAACAGTCAGATAAACACCAAACATATCTGCACTCATTTAACCTCGTCTTCGTCTTTTGGAAAAACACTGGATCAGTTCCAGAAATAAAGAGCTGTATTCTGCTTTTTAAACATGTTTTTATTTCAGATGTCTTTAGTGAGACTCAAATAGTTTAACGTGCAGAAACGTGGTGAATAAAACTGGTTCTTATTCTGCTCATATGAACCAACAGAGAATAGAAATTATAATAGCAAAAGTCAAATTTTAATCAGTTTTTGGCGTTTTCAAACAGCTGTTAGACTTAATTATGTGAAATCACAATCTTTATATATTCTGCAATAAAAATAAACAGTAAACAGTGAGATTTGTTTGTAAAATCACAAAATGTAAGGGTTAATACTTTCGCAACCCACTTTCATGCATTTAAGCAATTAAAAACCTTCGGCTCTCTTTATGAGTAATGTGGAAAAATCTTGATTGATTCATTAATAAAACGATGCAGTCAGGTTTGGTTCGTGCTGCTGGAAAAACCGTTTCAATGCAAGGAATCCAGCAGTCGGTCACAAGCAAGTACGTGGTGACAGTGGAAAGAAACCACTCCCTTCTATCCATGTGAGCGCGATCGATATCGTTTCCAGACTTCCTCAGACCCATTTTCAGTCGAGTAGCCAAACATCTTTTAGAGAAAAAGGTTTTTGTTTACATCGATAGAATCCTAAACTCAACGTCCTGACCAGAGTTTCAAAGGATTTGGTTTTAATTTGTTGTGACTTTGTTCATCTAATTCAGTTAGTTTTAATTAATTTAACAGCGTTTTCCTACTCTTTATTAGTTAATATTAGTTAAATATTGTTTAGTTTAAGTTTAGTTTTATTTATATTAATGTAGTAGTTTCGGGTTTTTCACACTGTGGTTAATTGAAATTAAAAATGGTTAATTAAAATTGAAAAATTAATTGGGTAATAAATACTCATTAGATTATACCATTAAAAATATTCAGTTATTATTAAACAACTGAGTGACTCGTTGCGTTTCCTCCCAAATTTTGCTGTCGCCAGGAGGAGCGGCATCATTTACCAACAGCTGATGTAAACTGTTAGTTTTATAAACACAAGATATTTAGTTTTTCTCCATTAATTACCATTTTTATTTATTTCAGTTAACAAAAGATATTTTTTTCACTTTCAGTTTTTGTTATTTTGTTAGATTTATTTACTCACATTTCTCCGCTGCAAGATTATACTAGTTTTGGGGCTTTCATTATAGTGTTATTTTATTTTGTAATGACTTTTTCTCTAAATCAGTTCGTTTTAATTAGTTTTCAGTGTTTGTTTGCTAGTTTTTATTAGTTAGTTATTGTTTAGTTTCAGTTTAGTTTTTCTTATAATAATAATTTTAGTTTTTCACACCCTGGTGTCAAAAAGGTTAAAGTTTTGTGATTATGTAAACATCGATTAGGTCATACGTACTTAACAGGAAATACAATTCCCAAAGCATTTACTAGTTTATTGATCAACCAACTGACTGGAGTTTGATCCCAACTTTTGCCGTATGGAGTAGAGAATACCTTATGTGGCGCCGTAATTTGCTGACAGCTGACGTAAACTGACTGCATGGGGAAAAAATCTATTTCACATCAGTTCAAAGGCTAATAAATGTATTTTATAAACACGAATACAAAGGATATTATATGTATAGTTGCAGTATAAATGAACGTTATAGTTCCAGTTAGTTACGGTTTTCCCCATGAATCAAAGTTTTATTTATTTCAGTTTTCGTTTTGTCGTTAGTTTCCCTGAAATGCGTTTATCCCAAGCTGCAGCTGCCTCCCACCGGAACGCTGAGGGTTAAATCCGGCTGGAGAAGAGTCTCCGGATGCCCCGGTGTAATAAAGAGACCTGCCAAGAACAAGTTTATCGTATGTTTTACAAGATCTTGTTCGGTCTCGGATGTTACTCGAGCCGGGACCTCTGTGAGAGTTCAAAAGCTTTAAAAGATCAAATGATTTCCGAGAGATTGCGTTATGATTTCTGTCGTCCTTTTAACTGTCTGGAGGAGATCCCTGCTCTCTGGGCGATGCAGGTGTCTGTTACAGCGCATCCACAACCTCTTGATGTTATCTGGGTTGCAGCACGCACACGTCTATTTTAGTTCTGGGTCAATTTTCAGCTTGTTTGCCAGATAATCAGATCTCGCTCTGAATCTTCTCCCTCCCTCTGAAGGTGCGTTACCGTTCGCCGGCACGATGCCAGAGGAAAAAGCTGGAAGGTGCCAGAACAACTCGTCCTGTTCTGACAGCTTGTTGGTGACTTTTTAACCCCGCGCTGCATCATTAATGTGGAACGGCTGTTTGTGGAGAATTCAAAAGAATTTGTGGTGTTTTCTTTAAAATTAAGATCAGATTCAGGGATCATCAGCCGACTTCTTCTGAAGCAAATGGCTCAGAGTTTATGATGTATCTCCTCTTAGATCAGGACACAGTTTTTGACTTTGTCCTTTTAGAATTGTAAATGTTTTAAATGGTGTAAATGACCAAAGGTTTCAATGTGAATGTAAACCTTCAGACGGCAGGCTGAAGGGTAATAAAATGGATTCCTTCTAAAGAAGGCTCTTTTCTAAACTACTGCAGCTTAACTGTACCGTCCAAACTGAGGTTGTTCATGCAGATAAGATACTGACTGCTCACACTGTCTAATTGGAACCACTGTTCAAGAAAACAGACACATCATAAACTGTGCCTGAATGTGAGCATGTTGACGTATGCAGGCAGGTTATTTTTGCATAAAATCTTCTCAAACTCTGATAAATTTTAAACCATTCATAGGCTGGACTACACCGGATCAAAAATATTTATGGGCTGCTGTTTATAGAATGACAAAAATTAACAGAAATAATTTGGGTTAATTTGGGTTTCAAAATCATGTTTTTACCATGTTATTCATACATTCATAAATGTCACAGTTTTAGGCTAAATTCTTAGTAAGCAAAATATTGAGCTCCAAACTAAATATCTAGTAAGAAAACTAACTTTAATTTGGAGCTAAATATTTATCTAGCAAGCTGAATACTTAGGTTTAAACTAAGGATTTTGTTAGCAAACTATTCAGCTAACTATAATTTGGACCCCAATATTTAGTTAGCAAACGATTTCAGTTTAGTTAGCAAACTAAGTAATTAGCTCCATGCTACGTCTCTAGGTGGAAAACTATTGAACTAACATTAGTTTGGAGCTAAATGTTTAGTTAGCAAGCTAGATGTTTTAGTTAGCAAATGATTTAACTAAAGTTCAATAATTAGCTTTTTTACACTTGAGGTGAGAAATGTAGATCTTTGTACTCTAGAACCTGATTATGTAATAAACCCTAAACTGTCAGGATTATTACATATTATTGGTTATTTCAGAGGAGAACGCCATCACGTTAAACGGCGTCGTCACAGTGACATCACCGCCGCCACATGCCGTCCTTCCAAACGTTTTGTCTCTCCCAGACTCCGGCTGTCTTTATTTTTAATTTCCTTCCATCTGGTTCGAGTTTCCCTCAAAGCCCGGTGTGATAAAAACAGGCTTTGCTCTGAAACGTGCAGCGACGCAGGACACGGATAAATTCACGGGAAGCGGCGTTCCTCGACGCTTGTGGGGCAAAGCATTCTGGGATCAGGCTGGCCGGCGCTGATGGCGGGAGGACGAGCGACTCACATCTTGTTTTCTGAACTGGATTCAACAGGAAGTTCTGACATGTGGCTGACATCCCTATTATGACCTGGAGGCCTGCTTTACTGGCATGGCCGTTCATAAATGTTACGTTGGATTACAGCCTATTTCATATGTTTTGATGACAGATGAAGCTGTTAGATAATTGAAGTCAGAGGAAGAAATTCCTCTGGGGATGCTTTAATCTTTACTACACTAACTTCAAACACACTTTAATTTTAAAATCCACTCTTGTTGACTGGAATCATCAGATTCCTGTCAACATATATTAAATTATATATCCTCTTTTCATATAGAGTACACGACGTTTTGAAAATTACATTTGAAATTCTGTAAAATATGGTGCAACTCAGTGGGGCAGCAGCCTGAACTCTTTATTTTCAGTTTCCTGAAGTTATTTACTGAAAGCCGAACTCCAGTCATCTAATAGAGGGTTTCTGTGGAAGGTGACTTTAAATTATTACTGGGGAATTTAATCTAAAGTATTTTAAAGAAAATGCAGCTTTGGAAGCTGAAGTACATAGAGGCAACCTGGGCACATTACTGACTGGTTTCTGCAAAGCAGCCAATCCAGAAGCGCCATTCAGTTTCCTTGGCACTGATTGGCTGAACTCTCAGGAGCGGAGATAAGGAGGATGTGCATTCACTCCAGTCTGGTTTAGTCCACTTCAGTTAAACTCCAGTCCGTTTGTCTAGAAAGTCCGGTCCGTTTGTGGAGGAGTGAATGAACCATAAAAAGTGAACTCTGGAGTGGGTTGAATGTGAACGCCAAGGAGACTAAAGACCGCTCCAAAAGCAGGAAGTGGACTATGGCGGAGGGAATTCTGGGTAAATACACACGAAACAAAAGTGCAACTCTAGTGATAGTGGGAGAAATGACAGTTGTTTTTTTTTTTTACCAAAGACAAAAGAGAAATCCTACAGCCACTAAAATCTGATGCCACTTCATTTTGTTCACATTTGGTGATGAAGGAAGTTGTGCTCAGTGTCTTCTTCAGATATTTTTTTTTGTTTCCTTCAGTGGTTCTTGGTGCAGCGCCGCCACAGGCGAGGAGGGGAACGGGTTTTGGGTTGGTTTGACTTAGTGCAGCGTGAAAGAGAACCACAGCAGCTGAAATTTAACTAGTGTTGCAACTTTTGTTCCCAAATCAAACCAAATCTACCGGATTATCAGGTGGAAAGACACCCATAGAGTCTGGAAACTAAGATATTTTATTTTTGAGGAACAGAAACTTCTACCATCCCAGCACAGTGACTCCAACTAACTTTCAAAGTTGTGGTGCTCAGAGAGATTTTGGTATCTGGTAAGATGATGACTCCCTATATCTTCATGATGGAACATTTCTTTAACTATTCTGTGTTTTATTAGTTTTAAAACAAGCGGGCTTGGAAGAAAACCTTCCATCTGACTCAGATGATTGCTTTTCCTCCTCAGCCGGCCATCAAGAGCTGGAGAAAACTTTTAATTCCCCATTTTACTGAAGACCAGAACTGACAAACACTGGTTTAGATTTACTAGGCCATTCTAACGCATGACTAAGCAGTCATGCGTTAGAATGGCCTAGTAAAAGTTTGGATCTATCTATATCCACTGGAGAGAAGACTTAAAATCAAATTGTCACCGACCTTTTCTGTCTGAGCGGCTCCGTAATGAAGAATGAGGAAATATTCCTGTCATCCACTTTGTGTGGGCTGTCACACAAAATTCCAACAAAATTTAATACATTATGTGGTTGCAAAATGTGAAAAAAGTTCAAGGCTTATAAAAACTGAAGGTCATTTTGACATAGACTTCACAACGTTGGAAACAAACAAATTTAATTCGCTGGAATTTCTGTCTTTTCAAAAACCACAAAAAATGCACCATGTTTGTTTGCAACATCATGCGTCGTTTTCCTTGTATTTCTCAGCTGCTTTGTTTTTCTATCACATAAACCCAGTAAAGTACACTCAGAGAAAATGTTTTATGTTGTTTAAATTCGTTTCTACAGGCACTCTAAGAGTAAAAGTCATGCTAAAAATGTCAGTTTGTTGAGATTTATAAGGAGATTCTGACCCAGCGTCTCATTCTTCTGGTTTCTTGAGCATTAAGTTTGGACCGGACTCAGTCCAGAACCTTGTGAATACCTGAGATTGGCTTCCAGGTGCATTTCTTCACAAACAAACAAGGCGACGTGCTCTCGGCCAATCTCATGTTCCCCCAGGTCTTCAGATGTTCTGCTACCCGATGCCACGATCGTATTTGTCTTGGACATTGTTCCAGCTTTGATCACAGATTGGGGTAATTACTCCGGGCCTTATCCTTCCCTCTGGAAACAATGAGTGCAACAGAAGAAGCAGGAGCATTAGCATCAGCTGCAGAGGCCAACAGCCTGTGGGAACGAGGGAGAGAGGACATACATGCACTGAGATTGAAAAATTACATTTTCAAAAATCAGAAGCAGGTACTTTTTTTGTTTTGGTTCCTTCTGAGTCAGCTGATTCTAAAACCAGGCCTGATTTCCTCAACTTCAAAAATGTTGTTAAATCCCCGGCCAGCAGGGAAAAAAAAAAATGGCGTCCACATACCGCGATAACATTTTCCAATTAGGATTCCTGTCCAACATCACGGTAACTTCCTGGAAGCACTTGGGCCTCCGTCTCCTGGAATCACACATCCGGTCGTGATGGAATCTCAGAGCGGTTTTCCAGAGATACGGCGCCAAAAATTCCAAAAATAATTATCCCCTTATCATCATCATAAAAAAAAACCTTGAATGTTGTGAGATCTAATCCTTCCTGTGGCCGGCTGCAGCTCCTGGGAATGTGTCACCAGGAAACACCAGTTTACAGTCTAATTAAATCAAACTGATTTACTGTTTTTATTTTAGCTTTTACAACTGAGGCTTTTACTTTCATTTAGTTTCTGCATTTTGGTCAATTCCAAAACCAGAAACATAATAATACCAAAGTGCTGATATCGATTATAAATCAGTCTGAATGACTGAAAAACCATTGATTGATTCACTTCCTCTTTATTTGTGACCCTAAAATCTACAAACATGTTTTTAAAAGGATTATTTTATGTTTTTTACCGTTTGAGATGCTCTCAGATAATCAAAATTAACTCCTGAAACCAAATCGCATCTGGAAGTTAAGACTGAAAATTTTCAAAAACCACAAATCTCTGTGTATTTAATAGGATTTTATATGATGAATACTAAAGCAAGGCATGATTGTGAAGTGGATGGAAAATTATGCATGCTTTTCAAAACGCTATAAAAGTCTGCAAACTGTTGTGTGGTTTGTATTAAGGCCCCTCTGTTAGAAGAGGAATGTAATTTAAAGAGCTTTACATTATTAAAAAGAAAACAAAAATAAGAAAAGTAATAAAAGTTTTAATCCACATTAGAATTAACTGAGCTTCCAGTTATTATTAATTAAAGATTTTAAACAAATGGTTTTTTAGTCTTTGTTTACAGCAGGTCAATGTCAGTGTTTCAGCAGTTTTGCAGTTTTCTGCAGTTCGCATGGATGAGTTTAGTCCTTTAATCCTGGAAATGTTCTTCAGGTGACAGAAGGCTGACTTTGTAACTGTCTTTATGTGGCTCTGAAGGTTCAGACTCCCAAATTTCAGCTGATCAGATGACAGTTGATTGCAGTTTTATTGCACACTGCACGTCTCATATTTGTTTATGAAAAGCAAACACTTTGTTCTGCTATTTTACGTTTATATATCCCTTATAAAATATGGTGAAATTTGTGGTTGTAACGCATCAAAATGGGAAATCTGGGAATACTTTTCCAAGAGGTTCTGTTTTTTGAGATAAATTACCTGTGAGATTTGCTTTCTTGGACTGATGGCATGCCAAATGACGCTTTGCCAAAAGGAGAAGTTCCAAATAAAACGACTGTCAAGAGTAAATCTCTACCGGTGGAAGCGTGAGCAGCGCTGCAGACTGAAGCCAGCCTCGCCGTTCTTGTGCAACACTTGGAATCTGTTGACATCTTTTATTGGGGAAAAAAACCTCCTAGGAGCAGCGAGAGGAAAGGGAGCGCACACCAACAGTATCGAATGTGTGTCCTGGGGGAGATTCTGGCGTTATGATGCTCTATGTTCAGATGCCAACATGCGATGATCCGCAGCACGATGGCTTGCTCACAGTCTCCTGTAAGTAAACACCATCGTCTCGGCCCAAGCACTTCAAATGCATCCAGGGTCCAAAATGAACCTTTTTACACGCAGATCAGTTTTATCTTCACTGGTTGTTAGACGAAAATTCAGTTTGTTTACCTCAACCCAAACTTTGATCTTAATTTTTTCTGAAAGTAGGCGACTCCAGGTCTGGTTTCAATGCAGTGTAGCTCCTTGAAGCCTTGAAAAGTTACAAATTAATAGTTTGTCTTGTTGCTTTTAAGTCTTTAAGTAAGACATTCTCTTAACGACAGCCTACTCAGTTCTTCTTCTTCAGTTTTTCTGCTGATTTCATGCTGGTATATTTTTATTCATCTCTCCTCTGTGATGTAAACATCGAATTTAAATAGTTTACAGTCTAATCAGAGGGGTAGCGTTGTTCACAGAATATCGCCTGCTGGAAACAACACTGCGCTGCACGCTGCAGCAGCTGGTAGTGAGAAGGTCCTGGGTTCAAATCCCAGCCGGATTTTTCTGCCTGGAGGTGGCATGTGCCTGACTCTCTCTGGGTACTCCAGCTTCCTCCCACCACCCAAAACAGAACCAGGTTTATGAACGATGGGAATACCATCGCTTAAAAGTGCAAGAAAATTACATTTATTCATCAAATAATCGACAGTCACAATTAGATAAAATATGTGACTTTAGTTTCTATTACTTGCAAAAAAGCCAGAAGTGAAAACAAAAATATAGCAACTTTTACAGATAGAAAAAACTTTATTTAAAATCTGTCCGTCCGTCCATGGACTTTGACTGGACCTTTGTGACTCATGACCAGTATTTCATCTAAACCAGTAGTGGTTTAGATGAAATAAACCATCTAATTAATTTCACATTTTGCCATTTCCTTCAATCTCTTTTGATCCATCAAACATTGCGAATCATAAAAGTTGATAGAAACACGGCTCTTACATCTCGTAAAATAAACTTGTTTTCACCACAGCTTCCTTCTGTTTATGCGAGAAGCGGCCATGTTGAAACTCAAAGTCAGCCTGACACGTCGTAACTGGGAGTAGTGGTGTTGCTCCCACTTTCCCAGTGGGAAATCCGACTTTCAGAGGGCGTTCCACTGGATTTTTCTGACTGTAGCTGGAAGAAAGTTTTCCTTCACATGTGGTATTCTTGACGTAGTTGTGAAAGTTTAATATTGGTCTCATTTGACCAGAGCCTTCGTCTGGATCTGGGCTTGACTTTAAGCAGGACTTCTTATAGCTTTTCTTCGTTAAAGGCTCCTACTAACCATCAGACTTTGGATCCGGGAGGGCCAGCGTGACTTTCACTGGAATGGCAGAACAGATCTTCACCTCCGCAGCTTTTACTGGAAGCCGGTTATCTGCTTCACATGTGTTTTATGGGTCTGGAGAAAGCTGAAGACGGAGTCCCTCAGGGTATTTGTGAGGAGTGTGTTGGAAAGAAGATGAAGGGTCATGAGGAAGCGCTGTTATATGTTTACTCTCTACCTGCTGTGAGTAAAAGGTCAAGCGTACGATGGCAGGAGGATGTAAACATTTTGCATAATCCCAGACGAGCTGAAACCTGCATCACAGCGTATATTCATGCTTTCACTTTCAGTGTCTACACGTTAAAATCACCCACAGTAATTGGAAAAGAGTTTGTGATTATTGTGAGTATTTAGTATTAAATCAGATACTTTTCACAGATCACTGTTTTGCATGACACCTACAAAATGCACATTTTATCTGTGGGATTCAATGAGATCTGTCGAAGGTTTCTAGTTTCACATTGCCTAAAGCCACTATGTTATGAAAAAATTTCTGGGAAATGATTTGAGTGTCATTTACGTGCAACGACACGGGATATTTTCATTTACATGCAACCAGAAGAGATATTTTGTTCCTTGGTGTTGCCTGAGGAATGGCTCGTCTCTTTGTGCCTGACCACAGACACTTTATTCACTTTCTAAAAGCCACATTCCAGCCAGAGCTATGTGTGCAGTGACTGAAGAACAAAATGCATCCAATATGCATCACATATGCCGTCAACAACTGTCGAAGACAAGAACTGGTCAAAATGTCTCCCAGAAATCCAAGAGCCCTTCAACATTCAAGTGATGTCAAAACCACCGTGACAAATGTGGCTTTGCACGTCAATTATGGCCGAAAGAAATTCGGCCAAATGCTGCAGCGTATTGAAGCGCGATCGGGACGTTTTCTGAGAGTTTCAGCTGATTCTCCACTGAATCAGTCTCACACTCGCTGCCAACTCAACCACTGCCATTTAATTTGGTTTGACTCAGACTTTAGTGTCTTTTCAAGTAGCAGACCTCCGTGAAGAAAACATCTGTTATGTAAATAGTCTGGCTTGACACGAGGGCGCGTCGCATCACTCATCAGGCTGCGTCGTTGTCTCACGGAGACGCTGAGCTGCTTCAGTGTGTTTTACACCAAACTCATATCACTGTCATGTTTCATCGCAGCTGAAGCATCAGGAGGGAAGTTAAGCCCCTCCTGATGGAGCAGCCCAGAGGCCTGTGGAGGAGCTGCAGAGATCTCTGGCTCAGGTGAAAGAATCTGCTGAGATGACGACCATAAATCTGCCCTTTATGGAAGAACGGTTTTGGTTTAACTTGAAGTTTCACCTGCTGCTTTGAAAAGTTCTTAAAGTTGATTTAAAAAGAGACACGATACCCAAACACTTTTTCATTTCTGCTCATAAATCTTGACTTGCAAGTTTTTTTAAAGCTGCAGTTTGTAACTTGTAATAGAAATATGTTTTTTACAACCAATCAGAGCCAGGAGGCGGATCTTAGTGCTGACAATCATCCTCAGCTCACCCTGAACTCTCACTGACCGTTACAGGAATAACGTTTATCTGCTGTCATTGGTGGCTATGTTAACTAGCCTTAGCATTCCTGCTATCAGAAAGAAGCTGTAGCGTAGCAGAGAGCACGCAGGATGCAGGGAGGTGGGATGAGCAACGCGTAGATAAGCTTGATTGACAGCAATAAGACCCTCCTCCTGGATCTGATTGGTTAAGTCTAATTAGCACTAGGAAAGCTAGAATAACAGGACTATTTCAGATTATTTGTCTCATATCACACTGTCACAATATGGTGACAATTTTTATAAAAATATAATTTTTATAAAAGTTAAATACTGCGACTTTAATTTTAAGCTATAATTTTATCTCTATTCTATCTTCTCTGGCTGCCTGGTTCTTTCAGAGTAACTTAAGATTTTACTTCTGGTTTTTAAATCTTTAATGGCCTGGCACCGTCGCCCCTCACTGATCCTCCACATAAACTCAGTCCTTGCAGGTTATTGGGATCTGAAGACCAAATGCTTTTAGCTGTTCCAGGAACTAAACTGGTGAGTAAAACAGATTGAGCTCTTTGGTTGTTGCTCCTAAATTGTGGAGCAATTTCCCACTTTCCACTGGGTCTGCCAGAAGCTCGGGGGATTTTAAACCTCTTCTAAACTAATTTGTTTTTCTTGGCTTTTAATTCTGGGCAGTTGGAGTGTTTGGTCAGTGATTTTGCTATTTGTTTCTGCTTTTATTGCTTATTTTATTCTCTGTCTTTGTATTTTTATTTCACTGTTCTGCCTGTTTTATCTTTGAAGTGCTTTGGACACTTTGTTGTGTGTAATAGTGACATACAAATATAAACTGATTGATAATCTGAACCAATATTTTTATGCTGTGCTAGAAAAACTGCAGAAAAACACATTTCTGTATTATTTTCACTCACATAAAGCTAAAATAATTACTTATTTTAAGTTATCTGATAATGCATTTTAATAAACACCACACTGAACTGTGTTAAAAACATTTGTTTGTGCAGCCAGAGCTGCAGCAAAGCTGCTCCTGTAAACATGGAGAAGCAGCTTTCTGTTTTTAAGCTCCTCTAATCTGAAGAAACTTCCAAAAAGCTGCCAAAATGCTGAAACACTGAGTTCCTTTAAATCAAAGCTACAACCCCAGTTTTTGGAGTTCCCCTTGATTAATAATTACTGGATCATCATAAACTGTGGTCTGGATTTAAATCTGTCATCATCTTCTTAACTTTGCTTCTGCAATGAAATGTTTGGTATTTTATTTTTCTTCTAATCATGTAGAGCATTTTGAGTTGTCCTGTTGCTGAACAAACAGAGGAAACCAGAGGTTTTAGATTTTTATTTAATTAAAAAAAAACAAAAAAAAAAACATCTTATTTCATCCTTTAGCAGGAAGTTATCGTTTGCATATAATCCCAACAAAATTCACTGAAGTTTGTTGCTATAACTTTACAAATTGGGATAAAAATATATTATAGCCTCCATCCACTCACAGCAGGGCAGCTAACTCCCAGCATCTGTTTCTCAGAGAAAATAACACCAACACCTGCATTAATATATAGTTGCAGCAAATTTTCCATTTCTTACCTTAACTGTAAATGTATATAAATACAGATGGTTCTCAAGTGAATGAATAAAAATACATCTTGATTCAAACACTTTTGTGAATTAAAAATCTCAGGTTTGCTCTCGTCTTAAATGCGTAAAATGCTGTAAATCCTGATGTAAAACAGTCAGTCAGACATTCTCTAAGAGTGGATCATGATTGCTCAATTTATTTCTAGATAAATCCTGCATGTCCAGAACATATTTCAAAATGTGAAACCAAAAATTATGATGAGTTTTCCCTCGATAACATAAAACAAGCAGCAGTCAGACATCAGCTTACTCCAGCATAGGGGTAAGCTGATGTGTGTGATTTTTCATGTGATGTCTGCTCTGAGGTTTGTGATTAATGCTGCACTAATATGAACATATTCCAAGTTTTCCACAAACAGACATTTCCTCTGTTAGTCACAGCTGGAAGATGAGCAACAGAAGACAAGCCAGTTGCATTGCAAGCGTTGGTCAACCAGCACAAAGGATCCAGTGATCAGATGCGGTCAGGGGATGAAGATGCCCCGGCCTCTCGGTTCAAAGTGTCTTCTCTGAGTAATGGACTCATCCAGAACCCAGACCGAGTCGGCAGTTCTGTGGATCATTTGGAGAAAGGAGTTCTGTCCCCTCATGTTCATAATGATGCATCAGGAGAAACTTTTTTATTAAAAACATCAAACTGTGAAAACTTTGGCACCGTTTAACATTTCCATGCAGAAAACACAAACATGTCTCATTAATATGCAGCACTGCTGAACTCTTTATTCATGATTGTGGATTTAAAACATTTGACTTCAATATCTAAAAATGTTACAGGGGTTGGGATTATATGACTCAGATTATTTTGATTTGAGTCGACCCTGCCGAGTCACATCGCAGTCCTGTATTCATGGATTTTTCTGTGAAACGTTACTCCAAATTATTAGTGAAAAATTTACCTGTTTGCAAATTTTATCAAAAATATTCTAAAGAAAATGCAGTTTAAGAAGCTGAAATACGTGACTCAATGCTAGTTGACACGCTATTGGCCCGTGTTTTCAAAACAGCCAATAAATGAGCGCCTTTCATCTTTCCTGGAAAATGTTTCAAAGAGATTTTGAAACATTAGATCTTTAGATCACAGATCTAAAGTTACAATCAACAGGCATTGTGCCGTTACCTAGCAACCCCAGCAAATCCCAGCTCGTTACCGAGCAACCCGAACTGAGCTCCAGCAGTTTGATCAGCTGGTTTCACCACTGTATGCGCTGTACAATGGCTGCTGGAAAAGACAAGAGTTTTGTTGTTGACACTAAAGGCAACAACAGGCAGATGTGATGCGTCATTGCGACTTAAAGATAGAAACCTGCTGGGTCTGGTTTTGATCCTCTGACTTCTGGTTTGGGCTTTTTGGGTCTTAAGCTTCTGTTTCACTGATGAACAGTCTGTTTGAGTTCAAATGTTTAATTATTTCCTGCTCTAAGTTTTGGTTCTTCGTCCTGGTTATGACCCCAGCAACATAAAATGACAACGTTTCTAACTTTTGTTTCCAGATCTTATTTGATGAGCAGGACAGATCTGTGTCAGACTTGTATGTTGTTGCTTTAATATATCATCCTCCATGTTTGTCAGTTTAAATCCATTTCCATCCTGCCTGCCTGCTGCTTTATTTTATTGTTTGAGCTTTGTTGCTTGTCTGCCAGTGGTTGAGATTGGCTTGCAGATTGAACATTCCAGTAAAAATGTATTTAACTTTAATTTAAAATGGGTCATATCCAAAAACCCCTTTAAATCCATTAGCAAAAGGTTAACTTTACCCGAAGAAATCTCGGTTTCCTCTCAATAACTGATTGTTTTTTTTAGCGTTCAGTCAGAGTTTAATATCAACGGGATTAAGACTAATCCAGCAGACATAAAAAGATGATTAAAAAACCCAACACTGTGGCTGTTTAATCTGTTCCACATGCAGAGCAGCGATGTTTGTAAATGATTCAACACATCTGAGTCCCTCTGGGTGCCAGACAGCATAAACAGTAGGGCGAAACAGAGCTATTAGCTATTAGCCATTAGCTATTAGCTATTATCCATTAGCTATTACCTATCAGTTATTAGCTATTATCCATTAGCTATTACCTATTAGCTGTCAAGTATGGCATGCTCAGGTCTGGCATGAAAAAGAATCAGGAAAAGCTCAGTGGATGGTGAAAACCAAACTGAACACCTCATTCATGCTATGAAGCATGGTGGTGGCAGCATCATGGACTGAAGGTAAATGTGGAGACTTTAACTGAGACTGGAGTGGAGTTTCACCTTCTGACAGGTCGACGACTCTAAGCATGTAGCCAGAGCTACAACGGGTCAGTTTCGAAACATGTTCATGTCATAGAATGGCCTAGTCAAAGTCCAGAAGTAAACCCAATACTTTGAGAAATGATTGCTTGCTGGAGGGGTGGACTCTGTTGAAGTTTAAACAATTGGTTGCTAATGTTTGCCCGTGACTTACGTAATACGCTCGCTCGATTAAAGATGGCTCCTGATATTTTTGCCAACAATTAAAATGTCGTAAACATTCCTGTTGCTCCGACTTTGATTCCTCAATATTTAGATGCCAACATGGACTGAACTACAGGTAGAAAATAAATCTAACACAAAGCAGAAAATCTGTGTAACGCCTTTCATGTCAACTGGAGAAATCCAGCTCAATGGGAGAAATCCCAGATCAGTGAAGGGAGATGAGAATCAAGATGGCAACTGCCAGATTCTGAGATGGGAGAAGTTTTACTACCCTGCGTTTAATTTTACTCTAAACATATTATGAAGTATTGCTCTTCTGACTTGGGTATAATTTTTGGATACTCACTGCGATTAACTTCACTGAATGAAGAATAAACTAATTTTAACTAAAGATAAACCAGAGACAGAAACAACATAAGATTTGTGTTAAAGTGAGACCTCCCGTTCGTACACCAGCTTTGTTGTTCTGTTGTTTTCCATCTGCTGAACCTGAAGTGGCATCAATTAAAGTAAACAGCATAAATATCACCACTGGAGGTATTTCTGATATATTACATAGATTACCTACTGTAAGGATTTATTCATAAGTTTTATGTTAAAAAAATTATTTGGTAAATTATTTCTTCTGTCTGAACTTGTTACTTTTAATCATGTTATGTACTTTTCTGTTTCTGTCATGATGAGGTTGTGGAGGTGGTTAGGAAGACACTCGTAGGCCCAGGCAGACATTTGAAGATGTTTAATGATAAGTCCAAAAATAACAGAATCCTGTAAAAAGTGACACAGGGAGAAACGAGGAACAAGACGTGCTGTAACAGACAGACGAACCATAGACGAGGACCCGGCAAGGAACAAAGACAACAGGAGGACTTAAATACACAGGGAGGGTAATCAGGGAACTAGACACAGCTGGGATCAATCAACAGGGAGGACAGGACATCACAGAGACTCACAGGGGAACAGGACACAGAAAAACCAAGAAATAAATACACAGAAACACAGATCACCACAGTTTCAGTCCTTAAAATGCCAGAATTTTCAAATATATTTGTCTGACATTTCAGAACATTAAATGAAATGTCCTGTTCAGTTCCTCAGGACTTTAGTTAAATTTTTTATTAAATATTGTTGGAATCCTGGGAAATTTCTTGGACGAATGCTTTTTAGTGTTACTTGAGTGAAAATATGTTGAAGTAGCGCGAATGTTACGCTGATGACAGACAACTCTTTGCATCCTCTTCGTCAGACTTTCATACAATAATAAAATCTGCAGTCAGAGGCTTCTAGAAATTCTCTGCATTACAGACTGCTACAGGAGATCCTTTTTGCTGGCAGCCAGCAGCGTCTACAACAAATTTAAACAGGAGTTAGAACTTTTGCTTTCTTTCTGAGATTTATAAAGTATTTTTTTAACTTAATTAGAATTTGAACTGAAATAGAAAACATAATTTTCCTTCTTTTTTTGCTCTACCTTCAGATTTATTTTTATTTTCTTAGTGAGGCAAAAGGTTAACACTACCTCCTGCAAACATCTGGTCTAATCCCACTAAAAACCACTAGGAGCTCACAGACCCTGGAGAAAAAGTGCAGTAAAGAGGAGTTTTTCTGTGATTTATGGACGCTGGACGCCTCGGTGTGGCTGAGGGAGGCAGCAGGTTTGTGAAGCGGCTCAGCTCCTGACCCTCCGGGATATTATCGATACCAGCCGGGTATGAAATGTTGTGGCAGTCTGAGAAACTCACAGCTGGGCAGGATTATTTTATTAAGAGAAGTGGGTGTCCTGAGCGAGATAACAGTTCTTTCTCTGGGTCATAACTCAAAGTTGCGCAGCAGCACATGTGAAGCAACACATGTGTCCAGACACGGTGGATTTATCTCCTCCTGTTCTCACAGGCTGGACCTAAAACGCTTTCCTGACATTTATTAACTCAGATGACAAATTTAGCACAATGTGCCCCTTTCATCATTAGTTTGTAAATATAATAAAGTTTCGACTCGCTACATTACCACTAAAATCTCAGTCTGCTGTTATGTTGAGTATGAAAGCTGAGAGTATAAAAGTTTTCCTCACGGTTTTCTCGACATAACAAATTCATTTCCAGACTTTTTTTTAAGAGATGATGAACTAATTTCCCATTTTCCACACATATTTTTACAAATGGCTTTCTTGAGATAAGAACTTAATTTCCTGATGGTTTTCTCGACATAACGAGTTAATTTCCAGATGATATAGACAAGATAAGGAGCTAATTACCCATTTTCCACATATATAGTAGTTTTCTCAAGACAATCGGTTCATTTTCCATTTTTCTCATATTTTTTCCTGAGTTGTTGAGGATAATGTTTAGCTGTAGAATAAATGTCGCTCAAGTACGGAAGCCAAGAGCTGACATTTTCCACTTCTTCCTGATGGTTTTGTTGATTTAACGACTTAATCTGAAGACAACAAACGTTGTTTCCTCGAGATCATGAGGAGACTCTTCAGATGCATTTGACAGATACAGTCTGGTTGAACACACACGGCAATCATCTTGCCATCTCGAGAAAACAAACTGTTTTACAATCGATTACAGCTTTTCCTCATCACATCTGTTTAACTATCAACATCCGGTCCATATTCCCAAACTTGAGGTCCGGCAGACAGCAGTATTTCAGAGATTTAGGACTCTAGCATCTGAAACACATGTCTTCATGTCATTAAGCAGGAAACTGCAGCCAAAAGATGCTTTAGCATAGTTTCCCTTTTAAACGTGGTCAGCTTGTGTGAAGCTCCATCCCATTGTTGACCAGGAATCTTGGCTTTCCTGAGATAATTGATCACTTTGTGGTGCAAAGGTCGGATAGTTTGGCTCTGACTAATTAACTCAGAAATGTTCCTGCTCTGACCAACACATCTGTGACCGATCCATAAAACTGTCCGTCAGTAAGCGGAGCTTGTGGTATAATGGCGGTATTGTTTTCAGAATAAAAAATTCTTCAGCTTTATTTTCTGGCAACTCTTGTGTCCGCTTCCATGGATGTGTGAGGATCCTATCCACACGGTTTCACATATCAATAAAAGATAATCAGAGCCTCTTTACCTTCCAGGAATGAATTCTGCTGTAAACAGATCAACATTCAAATCTGGGTTTACTTCTCTGTGTTTCTGTGGTGAACTGGTTCTGTACCTGTTGAGAATTCAGTTATTTAACAACAAGCTGCTTCTTTGTGGAAATCGTTCAGCAGGTTTTCTGTCTTTGCCTCAGTCTCCACCGCCTCACATGATCTCACTTGTTTCTGACAACATAAAAGCCCGTTTGGTATTCGGCTAAAACGGCGTTTATAAAGTTCCACAGTCACAAATGATCAGAAATAATTTGGGTTATTTATTATGTCATAAGAAAGAGAAACAAAAGAGATTCATTTTTCAACATGTTATTCATTCAGGTTATAAATGTTACAGCTTCAAACTAAATATTTAGCTTGTGCCCCACATATTTAGTTGACCAGCTAAATATTTAACTATTTAGCACTGAGCCAGCTAAGTAGCTTTGAGCTAAATAGTTTGCTAGCCATTTAGTTAACTAGCTCAGAGCTAACTAAATATTTAGTTTGTGAACTAATAAAATGTTTAGTTGTGTTAGAGCTCACTCAGCTTTTAGTGAGCTCTAACACTAAAGCTGGCACATTTAGCTCGATCAGAGCTAAAATGCAAATTCCCTTGCTGATAAGTGGAAGTGGACTATCAAAATAAAAGCTATCCAGGCTTATTGGCAAGTTAATTTACACAACAACTAAATATTTAGATCAAATATAACTTCAAACTAAATATTTAGCTTCAACTTAGATATTGAATATTTAGTTTCAAATTAAATAATTTGCTAATAATATTTAGATTAAAGCTAATTCTTTAGCTGGTAAGCTAAACTATTTAGCTAGCTAATTAAATATTAAGTATGAAGCTTTGATATTTATGAATTAATTAATAACACAGTGAAAATATTACTTAGTTTTTCTTATGACAGGCTAAATAACTCCATTGTTAACAGCAGCAATCAGCACCTTCTTCACCAGGCTGCAGTAAGGCCGTCATGAGAAATGTCTAAGATGAAGATGAAAACCGTCCCTGCAGTGGAACCCATCCTAAACTATCAAACACAAATCCGACGTGTGCAGACAGACCGACCTGCAGAGATAAAATGAGTGTGAGCTGAAAGGAGGGCGTGTTCGTCCTGCAAGGAGCCCATCTGAGTGACTTTACTACCACAGGTCTGGGGACAATGGAGCATTGTGCTAAAGTTATTTAATCCACTCCTTCGCTGTAACACTGATAGTTAGCAATCCCAGAAAAGTGATGTCACCACAGCTGCTTGCAGAAAATAAAACAAAGAAGGGCCTTTTAGGATGGGAAAACCTGAAACTAGATTAAAGCCAGAGGGAAATTTAGAGCTTAAAAGGTGATAAATGCATCACACACAAACACACACCGATTACTCGGCTGAGTTTGTTTCAGAAAAACAACAACCTCGGTCAAAGTTCAAAACTTTTTGAAGTTTAAGCAGCAGATTAGAAATGAACTGAATCTCTGAGGAGAGATCAGGTGTGAAGATTTTGTACTGGAGCAAAATGAAAATATTCTAAAATATTCCTGAAATAAAAGTAGCTGTTCAAAAATCTACCTGACTAAAATAGTTGGGATGTCTCTCCTGTGCAGATTAATCTCACTTTAAATGTTTTAATAAACCAAATATCAGTAAAATTACAATTTCAAATAAAACACTACAGTATTTGCTTTATATTTTCAAGTGGGGGACAAATGTTTCTTCACTCCCCAGAACTAAGCTGCACTTTTTTTCCTTTGCAAAAAAGTTCAAAGATTCTTTTCCTTCGAAAATATTAAATTAATTTTAGTTTAAATGTTCTAGCTTTGAAAATAATAATAAAAAACAATAACTTAGTTCTACCTTGTTTGCATCTCTGTGCAAGTAATATTCTGTAGGGCCAACGTGGCACTGTGAGCAGAAAAGGTTGCTGACCCACATGGAGCTCTGCAGAACCGGCTTGTTTTCCTGTTTACTGTCAGGAACGTCAACATGCAGAAACGCACGTCATTAACCGTAAATTCCTTCTGGAGAATCCCCCAGCGGGAGACGAGCTGCACCGAACCGTCCCTGATCTGGTTGTTTTTCTCTCCTGTTGCTGACAGACGACAAACAGACGACGGCTGATCCGTCATCCTGCAGCAGTGCAGCAATATTCTTCAAAGAATCAATACTTTTAAGTCTTTTTCTAATTTTCAATGGACCTAAACATTTAACATGCTGACGTCTATTGAGTCTCAGATGAAACTCCTGGGTTTTTTTGTCACTTCTGTTAGAGAAGTTTGAGTTTTTTCAAACTTCCCGGATTTGTTGTCTTAAATGTTGTGTGTTTTTAATTATCTCTGCAGAAAGACGGAGCAAGAAGTGCTAAATTGAAGGATTTTTAATGACAAACAGACTTTAAGTGCTGTTATGATGGGAACAGGACAGGGAACTGGTGTAAAAGAATAATCCAGCAATGAAGTATGAAAATCCAGGAGTTTAAAGACTGAGGCAGGGGAGGAAAATGACGAAATAACCAGATGAGCTAATCAGAGGAGACGTGGAGCAGCTGTGCCAGGAAGCTGAACTGAGACTGAAAAGGAAGAACAACCAAGGAGAAAAGACACAACAATCATGGAAGAGAAATAAATTAAAATGTACAAACAACAGAACTCAAGAATAAACCAATAATCTCAACATAAAGGAATGAATTTATATGGTAACACCTTTCTAGCACTTTGGCGTCAACTTCCACTAAATACCATGCTGCTGTAACGCTTTAGCGTTAGTGGATCTAATGTTTATGATTATTGCTGTAGGCTTAGCAGAACTAATATTTGTAACTAGAACTTTAGTTCTGGTGGATCTAATATTTGTGATTAGTGCTTTAGGGTTAGCACCGCTAACTTTCAGGTAGCTATGCCCACCACTGCCTTAAGCAGAGATCTAAACAAAGAGCAAAACAACCAGAATCATTCTGGGCTTTTTTCATCCTAAAGGTAACATGCTTAACATTTTCTCTAATTCTTGTCATAAAATTTCTTGATGTGCTGAAACAACTGTGGGCTGTACCCACAAACCCAGAAAACATTATTACAGGGCGTTCACAGACAGGTCTGCGAGCAACAGGCCAGAGAGTATGCAACTTTAATGACTGCAGACATTTTAAAGCAGCACTTTGAGGTAAACTGCTGAAAGCACGCTACAACTACAGACGCAGCTTATGTACCACAATGCTCACATGCATGTGGCCAAGGCTGGCTTCAATTAAAACTCTATTACTGTCAAAACCAATCAACACTGCTTGTAGGGATCTCAGCAGCAATAATTAAGCTTGCATTTATCTCTGCTGTCCACGCACGTTGAGGTTCTGCCATGCAATTAAAGTCCCACAGACGATATTATCTAATTTTCTGGTTTACAGTATTGATTCAGTTGAATATTTCTGAAATCACAGTTTATCATGAGAACAAAGTATTTATAGCCTTTGCTGGTCAAGCACATCATAAATCTAATTGGAGCCGTTGGCCACAGGCTGCCAGACTCTGGCGGCTCTGCTGGATCCGTACCTGGAGCTGGTTATTCATGGTTCGTCTCAGTCATGGGCCAGAATCTCTGAACTGACGGCCTCAGCAGAAACAACTATATTTAATCTTCCTGCCTTTCCCATGTCAAGTTGAAGTGATGCTGGTATCAGTTTTGAGCGTAACTGTGAGCAAGTTTATTATTATTTCTAGCTTTTTAAAAATGATGACTATGAACTGAGCAAGAAATAACTCTCAAAAGTAAAAACATCACTGTCATCCTGTGGTGAGCAAAGGCTTCACACAGCAGGCAAATGCGAACCAAATCTGATTGTTTTGCCCATATATAACCCATATCATAGCAGCCTGAACTGTCCGCTTCCAGCTTTTCACACCTCCAAAAAGTTCTGATTTGTTCCACTTTCATATGTGGAACTGAACTGGATTTTTTCAAAGCGTCTGCAGTCTGAACAGTCATGTTACATTTCTGCTTATCGACAAGTAAATTAGCAAATTAGCTAAATTTTTACCTCTGAGTTTAATATTTAGTTAGCAAATTAAACACATAGTTTCAAACTAAATTAAGTTAAATATTTAGCTCACTGTTACAAATGTGATAAATATGCAAATTAGCTAACTAAATATTCAACATCCATCTAAATTTTTTTGCTGTAGGCTAAATATTTGGTTAGCAAGCTAAATATTTAGCTCAGCACTGAAAATGTAGCTACTTTGCAAAACAGCTAACTAAATATTCCTTTTCAACTTGCTAAATATGCTCTTTGCTATTTATCTTCAAGCTCAATATTTAGTTAAAAAGCTAATTATTTATCTCAGAAAAAAGTTAATATTCAAATTAGCTAACTAAATATAGCTTCAAACTAAATATTTTTGCTTCAGGCTAAATATTCAGTTAGCAAGCTAAATACTTAGCTAGGAGCTAAAAATGTGCAAATATGCAAATTAGCTTGTAAAACATTCAGCTTCTGACTAAATAGCAATCTAAAGATCTGGCTCCAAACCAAATATTTAGCTTGCTAGCTAAATGTTATAGCCTCAAATAAAACTATTTATCTTGCTAATTAGATTTTTAGTTTGAAATTGATACATTTATAAATGAATGACTAACATGGTGATAGTATGACTTTGAAAAATGAACCCCCACGTTTTTATCTTGTAACGGTAAAATAACCCAAATTATTCTGTTAATTTTTGACTGTTATTTCACCCCGCATAAAAAGAAACCAACGCAGCCCATTCCTCCTAAGAGGACCTGGATTTCTCGTTCTCACTGCCCTTGTGTGAACCGCTGCCCCCACAGCCTGAGGCAGACTGGGCACATTTTGATTTAGAGGCAGTAATGGCCTTATGCGTCCTCAAATGCCACAGCGCTTCATGCTTTCATGTGGTCAGCATTCTGCCAGGGCAGGGTCACTGTTATCGATTAAATAATCTGAGTCAGTTGAAGTCAGTGACAGGGTGCATTCATGTTCCTGAACGAAGACCCGGATCTTCACAGACGGCCTAATCCATCTTCCAGGGAAATGAGAGGAGAGAGACAATTATCTCCTGAGCAACATGTCCGTCTTTAAACAAAGCCGAGCCGGCTGGCCGTTCGCTGCCGTCTTCAGTTGATCTGCCTGGAATGTGAAGCTCAAGGAAGTCCTGCAAGCAAAGCTCAACTTTTGATTAAAGTGATCTGACTGGCAATCCTGGTGAAAGAAGTTGGCCCAGTTTGAAGGAACAGTCAGAGATTCATTCATTTCACTTTTACCAGCATAAAAATACAAACTAGATCTGGAAACGTCTTTAGAAAATTATTTTATGGACTTGTACACAAAAATCCAGCTTGATATTAAGAAGATCTGGATGTGGAGAGCCGCATTATTAAGCTGGAACTGATGTAAAAGAATTACTCCGCCCCAACAAATGTTGAAAAAATGCCACAAAGTGGGCGGAGCCAAGTGACAGTTAGGGGCGTGGCCAGGTGAGGGAGAGTGGAGCATGGTCAGTGGAAATGGACTTTGTTGCTATATTTAGGAACTTTTTAGACCCTATTGGTTTTTTTTTTTCTCAAATAAGAAAATAGCAACAAATCTAGTGACTTTTTTCTGTTTTTGGAGACTTCTGTGGCGACAACATGTGAAAGCAGAAATCAGAAGAGAAAGAGAAGTTGCCACTGGTAAAAGAAGAAACATCTAAAACTGTCATTCTGAAGTGCATAAAAGCATTTTAATATACACTTTTCTATGTAATATCTTCCTCTGCGACTTTTCTTGAGAAACATTTGCTGGGTGAATTTATGGAAAACTGTGAAACCTCCAACATTAAGGCGGCTTCGCTTTTCCGACAATAAAAGTGTCTGTGTGATGAAATGTATAGGAAACTCAGAGAACCTTTAACATGCATGCAACTGGTTTACTCAGGTTGTCAGTTCATGCCAGAAATCTTTCCAGGGTTTGTTGGCTACTAGATCATGATCTGAGATCTGAGATTACCACACCTGATAGAACACCTGATGCTTTAGTAGTTCATATTTTAAAATCAGTAAAAATGGCAACATTGTGTAAATGACGGCTAATTAAAATGTCAGATTTGCAGTAAGTTGCTCTCTGTGTGACTGTGGAACCTTTTCCTGTAGAAATCATCACTGCTGGGTGGGAACACTTCCACTGATAGAAGAGCTAATTTTTCATTTAGCTCTTTAGCTTTTTTGCTAACGTTGAAAATGCTTAGCGAACTTAGCTTCCCCTAACTTAATTCTTCCAGATAAATCCTAAGGTGCTCATTTATGTAGCAGTTTTGTACATTTTAAGCTGAATAATTAAACAAATGAACACTTTTATTTTGACACAAAAGGTAGTCCATACCATTTAGAAATAAATTAATAAACAAAATAAAGTTTGACATCTTTTAATTGACTGAAGGCCTGCAGACCGTTCAATTGTGTGATAATAAGTTTTGCCTTCTTGAGTTTGATGTTCTATGTTGTGTCATTTACATATTGTTGGTGGCAACAAGGCTGAATTTAGCGCTTTAGCATTAGCTTCCACTGACGTTAGCATTAGCAGAATAATAGTCTGTTTAGGTAGCGGTTTCAACCAGCTGGAAATCATATTCAGTTGACACCTTGTGAAGCATGAACAGAAACTTCTGCTTCGATTTCGGCACCTGGAGAATCTTCATCTGAAGCTCCAGAACGTTCTTCCTCTTCCTCCTCCTCCGTTAGCAGATGTTGCTCTGTCGTTTCTCATCTGCTCCACTTCTTTAGATGTTTCCACTCTCATCAGCACCAAGCAGATTGTTTTCCTCTCTGTATTTTCAGCAGTTTTTCATTTGTGTAGAAAGTGATGAATGGGCCTGAAAAGCCTCAGATGCTCTGAAATCCTTGTGAGACATCACTGTTTTTCCTTTTCAGCTGTTTCATTTCTGTACTGAGGACAGACAGAATCCAGCTGGGCCCCGCCCGGCACTGACGGAAAAAATTAGCATTTTTTCATTCGTTTTGTTTTAAATCTGTGCAACTTAATCCCCATTTCACCACCTAGAAAGCTTTTATAAACATGTCAAAATGAAAACTTCGGATTTCTCTGCATTTTCCTTTCAGGCATCTAAACATAGTTTGCTTAAAGATGTTTGCAGCTCCAGTTTTAGGCTTCCTGAGTTTTGATTTGGACTTTGGTTAATTTTTTTCTGTTTATTCCTTTCATCTGATCCTGACAGAGGGCTTTGAAGTGTCTGTTAAAATGTGAAAACTAGAAAACAAAAGAAGTTTCAGGCCTAAACCAACATTACTCCAGCTGATGATAATTATCTGGAAGTCATGTTTTTATGGGGAAAGTCCACAAAAGTCCTGCACAGGACCTAAGAGATGTTTTCTCCTTCTATTAACAGTTTTCTGCAATGTTGTCCCAAATTCTCCTTTTTGAAAACTCAAACTAAAAGCTGCAATGATCAAGGATTCAAATTATTGGTGATTTAAAATGACATAAAATGCTGTTTATCCAGAGTGAACAGAATTATTCAAACAAAGTCAAAGTTCTTGTTTTTCTCCACAGGTTTTTCAAATAAAGCTGATTTCGACTGAGGCGTTTTACAGTTTTGATCAGTGTCTTTATGAACATTTTTTTTGCGGTGTTTGTTTGGACTTTAGCTGCTTTTTCACTCACTTTGCTCCTCTCCTTGTTTCTGGCCATGTCAGCTGCACTTTGTTCTTAAAATTAAAGACAAAAGAAGAAAACAAGAAACTGGACCAGATGGTCAACACCTCCAGAAAGCCTAAAATCTGAGTCACTGGAATCAAATCCACAGGAGTGACTGTCGGGTTGTCCTCCGTGTAAAAACCTCCTTTCCAGATGTAAAGTTCTCTGAAAACAGATGAAGCTCTTTCTTTTCTTTTTTCTTGGATGTATTCTGTTAAAGGCATCTGTCAGACGGGAGTCTTTCATGGTAAAAAAATTGCGTGCTCAGGTGACAACGACGGCTAAACCGGTGTCACCTTGGAGCGTCTTCGGTTACATCAGACAAGTCCAATACTTCCTCCCACTCCCCAGTTCAGTTGGTCTCCCTTTGTCTCCCACAAAGGAACGTGACACTTTGAATTGCAGGATGTGATGGATCGCCCTGGAGGTCAGAAGCCTTTACCGGTGTACTGGTTTCATCCCAGCACAGCCGAGCTCCCAGCCTTGAATAGGCGCTGCGGACCTGTGTGTGTGAAGCATTATGAGGTGGGGAGTCACTGAGGCATTGTGGGAAGGATGCCTCTGTTTCTGCACCGAGAGGGCGGCCTGATTGGCTTCGTTCACATGCAGTCGATCTTATTTACTTCAGATTTTCCACCTTAATGTAGGATATCATAACATCTTATTCTTCATAGCAACAAAATAATTATTTTTTAAAACTCATTAGAGAAATTATGCGAAAATGAGCAGAAAGTGAATTAGTTTCCTGAAACTGATTTAAAAATGTGAATAAAATCATGCTGATGGGAAAATCAGTGACTTACAAAAGTCTTCAAACGCCATTAGGAGTCAAAATTCAAAATAGTTGATTAATTCATTGATTTTTACTCTCATCTTGAGTTAATTTGTGAATTTGTGTTTTGTTTTATTCGTGCCACTCAGAAGAAGAAAAGGGGGAAAAATTTGTAAGAAAAAATTATAAATGAAGTTATATAAATAAATATTTAAAGTAGCTGAGGTCAGAGTTCTGTCAAAAGCACATCATACAACTTGTTTCTGGACTTTGACTGGGCCGTTCTAACATGTTAATCTAAACCAAAACTCTGAAAACCAAAACTTTGATGTTTTTATTCATGGACGCGATAAGAAATGGAGATTTTCTGAGTTTTTCTGCTAGTTCTTGTGCAAAATCTGCATAAGATAATTAACCAGGTACAAACTCAGCAGCAAATTCTTTCTTTGCTTTCCAAATTTATAGGAAGGCTCACCCCATTTTCTACGGTATTTTTTCTTTTCTTATATATAGGATTCATTTTGTTCTTAAATCTGAAAATAGAAATAAATTTTAGCTTAATTTTTTTATTCTTTGTATTTTATCTAATAAAATAGTTTTTGCAGCTCTTGGTTTTATTTCATAGCAGCGGGGCTAAAACCAACATCTGGAATGGAAAAGTCAGGAACTGAACTTGACCCCACCAGTAAAAGTTTCCTGTCAACAGATTCTTCCACCTGAGCGTTGGCGCTCTGCGGCTCCTCCAGAGTGACCAAGGACAACCTTTATGATCCAAACAGTTCAGACTTAGAGCTCAAACCGACTTATATTTATGATAATTATGTGGTAAAGGAAATGTTTTCATGATTTTTAAAGAATTACCATTCTAATCTCACTTTTTAGAACTTGAAGTCTTATGTTGCGTTGTTTCGTTTTATTCTGTTGAACTCCAATAAAAACACTGAGTAGATAGAAAAGCATTACACAAATAAAATGTACTATTATAACAGAGATCTTACCAAAACTGACACCATCAGCTTCTATTTACCAATCTCATCTTCATGAGACTGACAGAAATACTGTCTTCAGTCAGAGGCTTCTTCAAACTGCTGTAACACTAACTGGAACAGGAGATCCACAGTCTTCAGAATATCCAACTACTGAACTTAAATAATTTGATTTAATTTCCTGTTGGTGTCAGTAAAGTATTCTTGAATTGATTAGAATTGAATATAAACTGTTTTCTGAAAACATTTGGTTATTCTGGTTTTAAAATCTCTTACAAATATTTGGGGGATATTTGTGAAACATTTTAAAAACTAGACATTATTATCCTCCCACTTTACATTGATGAATCTTTGTTTTGGGCAGAGGTAAGTAGTAACTAGTTACATGTACTTAGTTACATGTAGTTACATTTACTTCAGTAACTTTTTTGAAAACATTTCCTTTTAGGAGTAGCTAGCGCTGCTCTTACTGGAGTAAAATGTCTGGATTCTGTGTCTGCACAACACATGGACAAAACTGCATGTGTTTAACAAAACACATGCAGTTTTGTTAAAGTTTCATAAGATTTTTATTGAAAGATTTGGAAAAATGTTCTTTTGCCTGAATTTATTTATTTTTGTTTCTTATATAAATCATCATCATTTTGGTTCTTACATGATAAAATATTTCCATCTAACTTTATGTTTCAATCCGTCTGATAATGTGATTTTTTTAAACCTTTAATTGTTTGTTATTTTCTTGTTTGTTCTTTGGGGAACTTTTTTGCGGATTCTTTTTTACCCTTTCTTGGATTATTTGGCGGGTTCCTTTTTCGTTTTCTTGGGGTAAAATTTTTTTGAGTTTTTGTTATTTTTCCTTGATTCCACTTTTCGGTTTTTTTGTTGTTTTTGGTTTTTCCCTTAAATTCTTGTTAAAATACACCGAAGTGTTTGACAAAATGTGGAAAAGTTTTAAATCAACCTACAGCAGAGGGAAAATCAGAGTTTTTATTCGACATTATGGAGCCAGAATGTACCGTACATTAGAGTCTCATAAATAAATGAATGACTCTAAAGATGGAAAAGTTTCCTCCTTTCTCATAATGACTCTTTTTAAACCAGCCAAACTCTGACTTTTTCTTTGCCTCCTTTCTTCCCCATCTTACCTCCCAGTAAAAAGGGTCAAGTGCTCCGTTAAAACACACAGTGTATAATTTTATGGGCTTTTCCCGGCGGAGGCTGCTGCAGTCGGCGTGGAGGAGCGGCAGCCGCGGATCAGTTTCAGGCTTTCTCAGATGCTGAATGGGGGCGGAGGAAGAAAACTCATTAGAGTCCTATAAAAAACAGAAAGTATCTGCGATCATAAAGGAGCCTGCAGGAGGACAGAGAGCCACTCTGCCGGTGGAGACCTCCTCACACACTCCTCACACACTCCTTCATCACTCAGCCCGTCAGCGCGCTCGGTGCGTGGCGCACGGACAGAGCCGGGGCGCGCTGCTCACCCAGACATAAACTGTAGCTTGTTCCACAGGATCAAACCTTCTTTTTATGATTATTATTATTATTATCATTACGTTGAAACCGCGGTGTTAACTTAGAGGATGCTCGACTCAGCTTGGAGTAGATGCTGCTTTGTGCTGTTTCTCGTCGCTTCTGTGAGGACGGAGGCATCCCAGGTGTCCGAGGCGCGTCCGAAAGCCAACTCCATCAAGCCCTCTTCCCTGGAGGAGACGCCGACCCAGGCAGTGAACCGGTCCGCCCCGGTCACCAGGAAGCAGCGGCTCCTCCCGCAGGTACGCTCCTCCAATTCCTGACCTGCTGAAAAATGACGTCTGGTGATTTTACGCACAAAAAGGAGTAAGATAAAATCATAAATGCTTTTCCTTTTCTGCTCCATTTCTTGTTTCTTTTCTTGCCCAGCTCAAGTTTCGCAGCTTTTAATGAGCCTGAACTGCATTTGATCCGCTGAGGATCAAATGCTTTGCCTCAAATACGGACTAGATTGTTCAATATTGATTATGTACTGATCGATTGGTTTTGATGAAACATTTACTCTGCGTTTGCTCAAACGACCAAAAAAGTTTAATTTCACTGCTTTTACGGACTTAAGGCGACATTTGATGGGGTTAATCTTCAAACACTTAGAGCACTTTAAACAATATCGGTGATTTGAAACTTGAGTCATTAAATGCTTGATTTCACCAAATTTTGCTGGTTTTACATTAGACAACATTTAAAAAGTGCTTTATGCCTAAAAATCTTTGAAATAGTCAGTAATTTTGTGTTTTCACAAGTAGAACTGGAAACTTAGGCATCAAACTCTGTTTTTAAGATTCTTTGATTGTAGAATAATGCAGATTATTGTGGTTTTTATGCTTTAAAGTGATCTACAACAGCACAAATAACCTGTTTCTGTGTTTCGCAAAAAGTGTAAAAGCTTCAAAATGTTCAACCCTAAGTTTAATTGATGAGAGTTAAACCTGTAGTTCAAGTTTAAATGTCAGAGTGTTGCAGTTTTTATGCTAGACACCATTAAAATACTCTAAAAGTCCTAAAATGTGTCTGAGTTTCACATGGAGAAGAAAAGATTGCCAAGGAATTACTTTGTAGCTGCTTTTATCATTTTTATCCACTTTTATAAAGCAAAGGTTTTACTCACCGTTGATGTTCTGAAAGCACTGAAATGACTCCTTTTCTTGCGGTTTTGCAGAAAGAATAAAGGTGTCATAAATCACAGAGTTTACTGTTACAGATCGCTCTTTATAGTGGATAATTAGGCACTATAATTAGGTTGCAGTGGTCTGAGAGCAGCAGTCTGTCTAAAATGAGTTTAATGCTCCCAAAACATCTGAGGAGCTGTTTTATTATCTTCCACATAAAAAGTAAAAGTTTTACATCCAATAATTACGATTCTTTGATAATATTCAGGTTATGCTAGTATAAATACTGTGGTTTTTAATCTAGACACCACTTAAGCCACTGCAATAGACATTTTTGAGTATATTGATAAATATAATAAGCATTTCTGAGACCATAAGCTGAAGTATAATCCAGTTTAGGTCTAAATATTCCAGTTTTTATATTTTGTTCCCTTTGAAGTGATCTATGGCGAAGAGAACCCATGAAAATGACACATTTTTGTCATTTAAAATGAATTAAATGATGGTTTAAGACGTCACAAACTTTATCATAAAGGTTATTTGATTAGAGTAGAATGTTACTTTCCATGTGTTAAAGGATCAAATGCAGTCCAAACTCTCTAAAAACAGCGGAATTGCCCTTTACTTAAATGCCCAAATTGGAATTTATGATTCAGGATTGAACTCCAAAAATCACAGAATAAAACCTGAAACAAGCTCTTCCTGTCATGTGTGGATCGTTAGTGGAATTTGGAGCGTCGGACCCCTCGTAAACCCCTAATTGCCTTTTCCAACCTGACGCCGCTGGCGGGAGCTGCTAGCATCCACAGTAAATCATTAATGCAGCAGAAATGTGAGAAAAAGTTAACACTTGAGGTAATTTTCTGTCTGGGTCTTAGTGCTGTTAAAGTGGTCCAGACGCTTGCTGGGATTATGGGGCCCTTACGGGGCGTCTGGGGGCTACGCTAACGCCGCTCAGAATGTGGTCAGCTCAGGTTTTCATCTCACACTAAACACACAAACGCTTTTTAACTTCTAATCTAACTGTTAGGACTTAAACGTCAAAGTCCAGGTCGTTAAATCCGCCTCTCTGAGCAGCTTTCCATCTCAGTTTGATGACTGATATCTGCTCTTGTCCGTCATATTCACCTTTCCTGTTACATCATTTTGCTGTTGCGGTGAAGCCCTTTAATACCTGCTAAGTGCTGACGGCCGGCTCAGACGCAGGAATCGCTGGAAAAGCCGCTCTCTCTCCTCTGCGGAGTGTGGAAAAGCAACCTCAAGCAGCGCTGCCAAACCGCAGATTGAACGGCTGCTCTACCGGTGCCACTGCCGCAGTGTTTGGTGGTTTCGGGGGAGCAGACAGTGGGGGGAACCATCTGCATGTGCAGAGACCACCACAATGCCACGGCGGCTTTCCACAGCATCAGGATGCCACAGGGCAGGTTAAAGGTCCGGGCTGCATCTCTTCATCACACTGCAAAAACACAAAATCTTACTGTAATTTTGTTTCCATCGCAAATATCTTAACACACTTGAAATAAGAAAAAAAATAATTTACAAGTAACTTTTCATAAAGAAATAGCTCCTTTTAAGTCAATAATTCCTTAATATTGATGAAAAAGTATTTGTTTCATTGGCGGATTATTTTGGCAAAAATGTCTTGTTAGACGTGAAATAATCTGCCAATGGAACTAAAACGTTTTCATCAATATTAAGGAATTACTGACTTAAAACAAGCTCCTATTTCTTTATGAAAAGTTGCCCAGGAGTTAGTTTTGTCTTATTTCAAGTGTACTAAGATATTTGCACTAGAAATTAGACTAGAAATACTTGGTATGATTTTGTGTTTTCTCAGTGCATGAGGTTTTATTTATAGGTGGTAATTCCAGTTTTAGTTTTGAACTAACAACTGCAGGATTTTCTTTCCAAAGTTTGTCACAGTGGAAGTTTAAACATCTTCTCTCTGTCGTTTGTGAGGCTAATTACTGTGATTAAAGCAGCTGGGTGCAGATTTGGAAGAGTTTGCTTAAACTGTGAATCAGTGGGTTACGTATTATCACTCCTCTGCACTATGGCTCACCGCTCAGGGTGCCAACATCTGAAGGCCAGAAGGTTTTCAAATCAATCAGTTTTCTATTGTTTGTTTGAATCACCAGTCAAATGGTTTGGGGATCATCTTTGTGGTTCTGAGAAGTTTGGCTACGTTCCCACAGCAGGAAAACCCAAATCTGACTTTTCCAAGCCAGTCTGAACGGCCCGGTTCTGATCTTTTCATTTCCCCAAAAATCCAGTTCTTGCCACTTCCTTATGTGGATCTAAAATGGTTTTCAAAGAGTCTGCGGTTTTAACTTTCCTGTCGCATTTTATCCGACTTTTATGTCTTTGTCGTGAGACATGCATTGTGATTCTGCACCACAAGAAGCCAGATCTGCTCGTAAATAATGACTGAAAATTATAACTATGAATTTCAGGAAGCGGTGAAGTCGGTGAAGCATCTTCCACCTCTCATAGTTCAGACTCCACAAACAAACAGATTCCTCTGCAGATGTTGTAGTCAATGCTCCAGTAATCTCTGTTGCTTGTGCTTTCATTTTATCGGCGTCCGTTATTGCTTTCATAAACAGTGCGCTGCTGTGTGATGTCTGCGTTCTTGTTTGGGATTGTGAACCGTTCATATAGAAGTCATCATTCAGTAATATGAACGACCACATAAAAGAAAAAATTAATCAAAGAATTGGAACTGAGCATGAAGACCCGCTGTGTGAACGCAGCCTTAGTAGTTTTGAGAAGAGACTTCATCAGGCATGTGTGTATAAACCAGGCAGGAAGCATCAGATCTGACCAGTTACTTTATTCAGTGAAAATAAAGATTAACTTTATTGAGCAATCTGGGCAGCAGATGTCCATTTAGGATTCCTCTGTCTCCAGAAGGCGACTGTTAAGGAAAAGGACAGGAAGTAGAAAGTTTATCAGTTTGATGTGAGAACAGACACTGCTGGGGTCTGATTGCTGCTCTTTGACTGCGCCATATTAGAACTAGAAATGCATAGAAATACCAGTTTACTTGTAAAAAAGGAGAAAGTTTGAGTATTTTTTTTAGGATGATGGCAGTAGGCAGCATGAGGTGGCGGAGGGGTCACACTGCTTTGCTCCATTCTGCAGGAATCTTCCTTTGGCTTCTCATTTAAGATTAATAAAAACCTCTAGCTGTTAAACTACCACACCACATAGAACTCAGTTTATTCTTCAGAGGTTTTCAGGTTGTTTCCTTCAGTGGTTCTTGGTGCAGCGCCCCCACAGGTGAGGAGGGGAACAGCTTTTCTAAAAAGGTTAAGATCGTTTGACTCAGTGTAATATGAACATAAACTGCAGCAGCTGAAAATGTAACAAATGTTGTAACTTTAGTTCCCAATAAAACTTAGTCTACCCGACTGTGTGAAAACAACCTAAGAAACTTTCTATTTCTTTAGATTTCCAGTTCAATATTCCAGTTCCAGCCTCAATATTATTTTTTTATGCCACAATGTCAATTATTTACAGATTAAGAAGCCATTTAGAGAATTTACAACAATATTTCTGTGAGTGAAGAGGAGGAACAGACACCCAAACATGTTAGTATTTCCCTGCTCCAGACAGGAAAATTCTAGCACTGGCTATGCTAGCCAATGCTAATGTTTCCCTCCTTCATTTGGCTCAGGCACAGAAAAACAGCAAGTCGATAATAAATCACATTATTGAATGAACCTGCAGGAGTGAGCATCTCTGATCTGAAACACATCAAACATATTTCCGAGTTATGGTGCAGAATTTCGTTCTGCATCAGATTACAGGTGGGTGATACTTAAAGTTTTATTGCAATATTGTTTGCTAATATTTTGATAAAAGTGATGATAAAACCTATTTATCACTTTTTTATGTAACTGTCTGGCTGTGACAGCAATCAGAACCAAACAAACACAAATCCTGCATTCACATTATTAATGTGTCACATAAAGAAGTGACTAAAAAGCACACAGTATTTCATCATATTTGTTAAACTTATTGATATTTATTGATACTCTCAAAAACAATTAGTGGAGAAAATAGTAAAAGTAGAGTTTTTGCAACATTTGGTTTATGCCAAGTGTCCCAGTCAAAGTAACAATCTGATGGAAAAGTGTTGTGTTTTAGAAAAATAAACAACTTTGTGAGAATTTCTCCCAATTCAATTCAATTCAATTCAATTCAATTCAATTCAATTCAATTCAATTCAATTCAATTCAGTCCACTTTATTGTGTCCCTGAAGGACAATCCATTTGCAACGAGTAGTGCTGACAGCCAACACATTCACGCAAACATGACAATTAATAAAACAACGATAAGAAGATCCATCAGAGACAAATGTCAAAATGTCAAAAATGAAGATCATTCTCAGAGTAAGATACTAACCGCTCAGGACTACTCTGCCCAACCTCACTTCACACAACCTGAAGTACCGCTTCGGGACCCTCATGTGTGGTGTTTCCTCTGATGACAGAGGAGACCTGTGTTTATCTTAAAAGGCAAACAGGCCCGGATTTCCCATGATGCTCTTTGACTCCTCTTCTTTGTGTGGGATCAGCGTGGAGCTGAAGACGCTGCCGTTCCTGGAGTCTCAGAGCGACTTGGCTGTAAACACATGTGTTTTGCGTGATGAAAGCAGCAGCGTTTGAAGGCGGTGTGAGTGACTGGTGCGCCATCATCCCTATGTTACCCGATACTGGCCGTCTTCTGCTTCCAGGGCATGAAGTCTGTTTACTCAGCCACATTGTTTATTTGACTCCTTCAAGCCCGCGGTGCTCATTAACACCATTCATAGCTTCAGGTTTCTGACGCTGCTCCTGCCATCATGAGACAGAGTGAAAAATGACTGAACTGAAGGGGAATCGTGAAAAGTAAAGATTTCACCTTTCCCCGTTTTAGGACTTTGGTCTTTACAGCTGAATTACGGCTCATGTGGGTATTGTGTATTTTCTAGGCACACAGTCCCTTTTATAGCATCAATAACTATATTACCTTCTGTTGTTGATGCAAGTATAACTTTAAAGAATATTGATTTTGTGTCACAATCATATCTGACGCATTGAAATTGGCCTCTGTCTCTTTAAGAACCTTCTGTCCTTTCCTACACTCCCTAACATTCTGGTATTTAATGGCGATTATAAAAATAAAAATTCTTGCAAAGAAATGATATACTGACAAAAAAAAAACTAATTCAGGCAGAAAAAACACTCCTGTAAATCATTTTTCCCCAATATAAAATTTATTAAACTAATATTTACAGTAGGAAATGTTTATAAAATACTTCCTGTGACATCAGAGCAACGAAGCTGGTGTATAAACAAGAGGTCTCACTCCAATATGATCTCTTGGTTTGTGTCTGGTCTCATGAATTTTAGGTAAAAAGTTTCATTCAGTGAAGTTACTCACAGTGAGACGAGTGTCAAAAGTTTTACTGACATGATTTGGTTTCGTATATCATAAAACTTTTCGACTGTTATTGATCTGATACTGACTTAGTCTCGATATCTTGGACCGATCCGTTCAGCTCTGCGACCAGCATTCACTTTTTCTTGGACAATTGTTTGCATTGTGTTGTCGGCTTTACAGCAGTCCATCACATTGAGCATGCATGCAGCAACAGTGGAGAGGAAAACTTTCCTTTAACAGGAAGAAACCTGTAGCAGAACCAGAACTGGGCTCATTGTGAGCACAGTGTTGTGGTCAAGACCACCTACATGAGACCAAGACAAGACCAAGACCAGAGTGTATCAAGACCGAGACAAGACCAAGACTTTTAGGGTCCGAGACCAAGTCAAGGCCAAGATCGAGGGAAGTCGAGACCGAGTCAAGACCAAGACCAGCGGCCCACGCTACATGATACGACAAAATGTGAAATATGATCAAAATTACTTCTCAAATTGATCTGAAAGATCCATATTCACATAAACCCCCCTAGATATTAAATACTTAATAAATTTAACCAATATTAAAAGCAGTACAAACTCTTGGTTCTGCTATGCTTCCATCTCTGTTCTACGATCTGCTTGCTCTGTTCTGTCAGGTCAGCATACGCTGTCAGATCGTCATACGCTTAGCACAAACTCACGGCTATATCTGTCACACACTCATTACCATATAATTTTATTTAATCAGCAACATAGAATCATTACGTAGATAGTCATACACTTTATTAACAGCTGTATGGCATCCTGACTTAGCGGTTAAGTAGGTTAATGAGTTTTACACAGGCGTGTGTTGTAGTTGACTGCAGCTGCAGCCAGACCTGCTTTAAATACACTTTGAAACCACGACAACGCATGTATATCTATATAGTTATCATTTAAAACAATTTAATGACTTATTTTCGTCATAACTTGTATGTATGCTATTCTGACAGCGTATGGTGATCTAACAGAACGACTCTCAGGACTCCAGTCCTATCTAATAAATAAAGAGATGAGCAGATGAATCGTACTGTTCATGAATGTCGCATCAATATATTGCAGACTTTTGGACACAGCGTTGTCCCATATATGTGACAAGTCAGTCAACATCTCCGCAAAATAATTCAGCACAGTGAGTGATAACATTTTTCATCACAATGCTTATGTGTCTCTGCAGCTAGCTTTGCTAACATCACGTTAACGGAGCTTACCTTCTTTGAGCTACTTTTCTAAGTGACGAAAAAAGTTAGACGTTGTCCCCACCGTCTGTGAAAGCGAAGCGCTGCTGAGTTAGCTGTGGCCATCGGATTTCTTATGATTTATGCAGCGCTATTATATTACTGACGATTAGACAAACATTTTCTGCCGCTCAGAGGAAACCACTGCGCATGTCCTGGAGCGCCGCGCGCGAGTGAAAGGTGGGGAGGGGGAACAGAAACAGGTTATTGGTTGGATTTTAATCGGTGGTTTTGCATCCACTGAAAACAACGATGTTAACAAATAAACTGGACAGTATGCTGTACGTTTAGTGATATTTTAACAGTTGCGGTCTCGACTGGTCTTGAAATAAAATGCCGAGTCCTCAGAGTCCGAGACGAGAACGAGACCATCAAAAAAATGGTCTCGAGACCAAGACCGATCTCGAGTACTACAACACTGATCTGCCATGACCGACTGGAGGTTTTTATGACAAAGAAATTAATCCGATTTGACATCATTTAACCTGAAATAAACCTTCGAGATAGCAGCATCATTATCTTCAGAAATAAATGCAGAGAACTGTGAAAGCAGTGAGAACTACATCTGGATTTTCAGTTTCTCCTCACCATGATAATCACTGCAGCCAGAGGAGAATTTTTACTAATTAAACTGAAACAGATGGTTCTGTTAGAATGATGTGTTCTTTTGCTGTCATTGTTATATTTTTTAGAGTTTTTATGCAGACTAGACCCGAGAAGAAATTACATTCCTGCTGTTATTTATAAGCATAACGGAAAACTTCCTTGGAAATGACATCATAACTGAGGAATGGGTAGATGGAGGTAAATACGGGAAGGATTGTTCAAAGATCCTGCAGTAAATCCCTTGTAGATTGTTGCTCCCGCACATTTAGTGTTTCTCTTCAAAGCAGCGGGTCTTCACCGACACGAGACCCGCGGTTTCCCATATGGACCTGTGTCTGTTTATCACCAGCATGCAGGGCAGGGCGCAGAGCACGCACCGTGTTTAGATCCAGGGGCCGCGCTTTTATGTGTGAAGGCAAAAATAAGGGAGCAGATATGAGATGGGGACGATGCATCCGAATGTCCCTCAGAAGTGAGACGAGGTGCTTTAAAACGCGACAGGGGAGATTATCAGCTGCGGTTGGAGGTCCCATATCGCTCAGATCTGTCTTTCAGTTTGGTTTTTGATGGAAGAGGTGTCCTCAGGTCTGCGCCAGCCTTTCAGATTCATTGTTGCTGATCTGAAAGTGTAGCTCAGCCGGACGGACAGATCTGAAGTGGCCCAGCATGTGGCTGGCCCCGCTTGTCTCAGTATTTAGATAACAGCACATTTTTCTTGTCAGGGGAGAAAAATTCCAGCTGCAAATTCCCAAACTTCTCCTCATATTTCCAACAAATTCATCTGCTTATGTTTGCCCCAGCAGCCCTCAGGAATGCACGCATCTCTCTTAATAAACAGAGTCCACCTTTGAAGTTAATGCTTTAATTCAGAAAAACTATTTTCACAAAATTTATGAAGTATTTAATCAGATTAAGGCCGGAGTTACGACATATTGTTTTAATTAAGGAGTATGACTATCAGTCTGAGGACCATCTTAATGTCGGTTCATTAGGGAGAGGCTGGAGCCGGACGTGATTAGACCGACGGCAGACAACCTGGTCCTTTCAAAAAACCAGAGACTCCAAACCAGATTATTGCACGTTTAATCTGTCCTCAGACAGAAATGTTAAATGGCAGTTTGTGCTTTGATAGTGCTGAAGGTTGTTAAAGATGGCTTTCTAGAGACATTGTTCGGTAAACAGGAAAGATGTGGCCTGTACTCGGTTTTTAATACCTTTAAATCTATCTAGAATTACATCCAGGTGTGCAGCATTATCACCTGCCTTCAGTGACTTGTAATGTATTATGCAACATAGCAGAGCTGCAGTCTATAATGGAACAAAATGCATATAAATTCACTGCATGAATGGGAAACATTTTATATGTTAAATGAAGAGCTAAAACCGACAGAATTGTAATAAGATTTCTATATTCTCCAAACGATTTGAGCAACCTGTTCCCCTCCTCGCCTGTGGGGGCGCTGCACCAAGAACCACTGAAGGAAACGAGATAAAAACCTTTGAAGACACTGAACACAACTTCCTTCTTCAGTAAAATCTGAGTAGCATCAGATTTTATCGATGCCTGAAGACTACAAGTCATTTCTGCTACTAATGCGTTGTTTTGGTTTTATTTACCCAGAATGCCCTGCGTTGTAGTCCACTTCCTGCTTTTGGAGCGGTCTCCCGTCCGTTTGGTGTTCACATGCATTCAGATCTCAACAGAACCAAAACCAGTTTATAGGTGGATCAGAGTTCGTTTTTTGGTCAGCATTAGAGTTTGGTCCACAAAACCCAAAAAGAAAAATAATAACATTAACCTCATCCTGCTGCTTCAATAGGATTTAACAGGAAAAATACAACCTGCTGTTGACCAAATGTTGATAAATGAGTCTGTTTTTTATTACTGGCCACACTGGAATATTTATTTGAATACTTATGAATTCAAATAAATATTCTGTTTATAGATATTTATTGATATTTAACTTGTTAGCTAAATATTTAGTTTGGATCCAAACTAAAGTTTAGTTTAGACTGATAAGCCAATATTTAATCCATTTGTTATATCCATTAACTTCCGGGTTAAATATTTAGTTTAAAACTGTGACATTTATGAACAACTGTATAAACATATGAAAATATGAAAAATAACCTTCATAATTTTCTCAGGCAACAGGCTAAATAATTCAAAATATTGACCGTGTAGCTTTACAAACAGCTCCTCGTATCACAGACTGATGATGTCTAATTTATAAATGCTGCAGTTGCTGTTTGTGAAATCCCTGCTGGGGTTTTGTGTTTATAAACTTTGCTGTTGACTGTTTTTAAACACCAACTGGAGATATTAAAAGAGCCAACAGAGTTGATGAACAAATCTTGACATTTATAAATCCAGAGTACAGCAGCTCTCTGCAGAGCTCTGCCTCTGTTATCCATGTTGAAGCTTTTTATTTTTAGTGTTTTGTTTTGAAATAAAACACACAGTAAAAGTGACACAAACTCATAACATTAAACTGTGGCACTCAGGACATTTTAATTGGTGTCTGTGAGCCAGCAAGTTTGTTAAACTCCAAACCAGCTGCTGTGGCGGGAGAAATGGCAAAGCTTTCACTGAACAGAATCAAATCCAAGTCATTATTATTTTTATGGAATATTGTTTTTAGTCAAAGTTTATGCCATTTTAATCCATGCAAAAAGATTTAATTATGTGAAAATATATCTTATAATGAGGTACAGAGACACGGGTGAAAGGATAAGCTTTAATAAAAAGCTGTTTCCCTCTTTTTTCCTTTTATTATAGTACATAAAGCCTTTCTAACAACCACCTTTAAGAAGCATTAGAGAAAATCTATAAAACACCATGGCTCTGTTACTTTCATCAACACGTTAAGTGTTTGATTTCTTGGAATCTGACATGATGATGGATGAGCATTCAGCTTGAATTCAAGCTAATTTCTCTTTGGCTCTGTCAGTGACTCCATCTGTTTTCAGAGTCAGACTGGCAACCGTCCAGAAAGCTCCAATCATCTTAATTTTCCAAAGCTGAAGCACAGAAGAAAGAAATTATAACATACTGGAATATTAATGCTGTTGATTTAAACATTTTTGTCTGAACTGATCCCCGTTTTGTTTAGTTTTTTCCCTGTTTTTTGTTTGGCGCGACCACCCATCCTTACGGACGCTGATACGCTGAACCCAGGTTCTTTTTCTCTAAGAGTGTGGATGTAATTATTTCACCCAGACTCAGTTGGGTCATGTCATGCGCAGTCCCGAGTTGAATAGTTGATGTTTGTCAGTGGTGAGCCGCAGTAAATCAGGTCTGTCAGCGCAGTGCCAGCTGAATGTGGATGCGGTGCAGCAGCCCAACGCGCTCGCCTGAAACTCAACGCCGTTCATGTCGGTTCCTCCCCCCGCCCCGCTGTTAGCATGTTTTTGGTGTTAATCTGGTGGGAAAACTTTACACCTTTGATCATCTCTCCAACTTTTAAAGGTAAATATGTGAATAATAATAATAATAATAATAATAATAGGACGTGAATGTCAGCGTGTTTCGCCTCGGAGTTTTCACATCTTTATTTCTCTATTAACTTGGTGCAAATTTCATCACTTTATTTCATACATCTACAAAGTTTATTTGATTTGTGGTGCATTTTACACCAAGCGCCTTTGCTTCCGCTCCAAGTCCAAGAACAAAAGGACTTGCATGTGAAAGGAAAGATACTGGTTCCAATAAAACTTCTCTCTGTATGTGGAAAATGTGGATGCTGTAACTGCTAAGGTGTGTCTTTTTGTTTTTCTAATGATTTCAGTTCCTTATATCCGCTGCTGCACTTTGTAGTCTATTTACTCTTTCTGAAAAAACCAAAGTCGAATTTCAGCTAAATGAACTATGAAGGAAAATGATTGCCTGCTAAAATTCCCTTCAGTTCCAGCTCATTAAAACTCTGAACACTTTGTGAGGCCTGAGTGAAAGGGAAGCATTCCTAATCACATTTATTTTCAGTTGCAGGCAACAGTTTAGGGAAAGAACAATTCCAATAAAGATTATTTTGATGTAGAAAAGAAACGTTGGGAACTTAAAGCAAGTATAAAAATACTCAAAAACAGTGAGAGTCTGGTGCAGTTATCTCTAATAAATCATGAAGAAACACAGATGGTTGTGTTTGGCTAAGATTTACTTTGGTACAAAGCCTTATGTAGGAGCACAGCCTTGTTGTCCAGTTTAACCAGTTATTTTAGGTTCAGTTTAATGGTTGTTTTATATTGAAGCTATCAGAGCAACTTTTCATTTTGGTTCCACTTTTGTTCTGGAAGGATGAAGTCAAAGCAGCAATGCTACAGTATTTATTTTATTCGGTGTATTTCTACTGTTTGAGCTCTTTAGATTACACAGAAAACACTTCATTTTTTATTTTAATCAAATAGCTTGAAGCTGGTTTAATGGCCATCAGGGTCAGGTGATAATGAGTCCTTCACATCTCAGAGGAGGAATTTTGTTTCTCTCTTTTTTGCAGAATTGTTTTCAGGCACAAACAACTTGTTTAAGGTAATTTTACAGCATCACAGTAGATGCAAGTCAAGACTTTGACTAGACCACTGCAAATCTCCATTTGGTTTTACTTTTGAGCCACTAGTTGATCTTATCAGTCCTCCGAATATCTTACCAAATGTTTTGGGGTCATTAATTTGTTTTCTGGGAATGTCTGCTTCACATGGAAAGATAGTTATTCAGATTTTTGACACCATTTTCCGACAATCTTGAGGATGCTGCGATTATGGTGACGGCTCTAAAGATATTCCTGCCGTGTGTTCAGAGTGATTTGGACCGTTCTGATCGGGGATATTCACCATGTCGGGTTGTCTTGGCCCTCAGCGTGTGTGGTGTTTTCCCGCCGACAAACGAGAACGCAGCCTGGTGAATGTGACGCGTAGCCAATCAGAGAGCAAAGTGGCAGAAACAACATTCAGGAATCCAAAATGCAGAAGACCAAACATCTTCCAGGGGGGACCAGACGTGGTTTTGAGTCGTTTTTCTCCGTTAAAAATAATCCACAAACTGTCGCCATTGCTTCTTCCCGGTAGGCCATGTTTGTTTACTCTGAAGTCACGTTTGGTCTCGAGAGATTTTGAGAGATTTCCATTTTTCCATCTGAATGTTGGTGAGTGAAATCGGTTCCTCTGTGGCGTGTTGTCTTAGGTTTTGAATTTTGCAGTGTGACCCAGGCATTAGACTCACCTTTGTGTTCTTTTTGGGTTGAATCATGACCTCTGACCCCAGCGAGGATAATCAAAGTCTGCAGAGATTAAATGTCCATGTTTTCACCATTTTAGATGATGCTTCTCTCTGCAGCTCACTGGAATCTTAAAGCTTCAGAAATCACTGTCACCTTTTCTTAATTGCTGTCTGATTTTGTTTCTCATCTGTTGTTAAATTTGTTCAGCTCATGTCATCATGTGTTGCTTTTTGAGGTTTTTTAGCCTACTTCATGTTGTCGGATGGGTTCTGTTTATGATGATTTATTGATTCTGAACCCAAAGAAATCCATTTTGCTTTCACTCAGGATCAGTTCAGCTTGATTGGATTCCCTCTTTAACAAGTTAATTAGCAATAATGTTTTGTATTTGTGGTCAGTCTGATATTAAACTGAATTTGTGACAAATTAAAGTGCAACGTTTCACAGCACTGCAGGTTCGATGAGGACAGAGTTGGTGCTTTCAGCGCTGGGAACGGAGGAACATGTGCTGAGCAAACTCTGGATGCAGTTTGGTTATTTTTAGTGTTTTCACAGGTTAGACGTATTAACCTTGTTAAGTGGACATGATGCCTTGAATTCAGTTTATTTATGAAATGAACCAAATCCAGATGATTATCTCAGGGTTTCATGGAAGGCTTTGGCATTCTGAAAATTGATTTAGATTCTGATTATTGAGGGTACAATAAATGAAAGACTTTCAGTTCTTATGGAGATAAAGGTGTACTATTCAGTTCAGATTAATTTTTCAATACAAAAACAGTATTTATTTATTTATTTATTTATTTATTTATTTATTTATTTATGTTTAAACTGAAGTATTGCCTTTTCTTTTACATCACAGTTTCATGTCACCTTTATGTTGATTATATTCTTTTAGCTCATTATTTGAATTCATCAAAAAAATTTAAATAAAATAAGAAAATTATTTAAAAAATAAAAATTTCAAACATTAATTTCTTGGGGAGTATTTCCAGTTAACATTTCTTATACTGAAATTTAATGTTAAAATGTTTATACTTAATTTTACTTTGTAATTTGAAACTTCTGATTTTTCTTTCGCTCAATAAAACAACAATCTAGTTTTACTGACTTTTTTTGCTGATGTTTAATTTTTATTTTAAAGTCTTACTTATTTATCGAGTTCTTTTCAGTACAACTCAAACTTCACCTCAGTGTTTTTCTTTGGTTTTAATGTGAAACCCACAGGTTTAATATTCAAATAGAAGAATTTCCTAACATTTCATTTGCCATGTTTCACTAAAATAAAATTATTTTTTAAAGAGTTGAAGATTTCATAAACAAAATGTAAATATTTACAGTTTTGTGTTTTTGTGCCATACAAAGTTTAATAACATTTTTGTTTGTGTGTGCAGCAGGTGTATCCGTGCAGCAATGACAAGGAGTGCAGCGTCGGCAGCTACTGCCACAGCCCGCAGCAGGCCTCGTCGCGCTGCCTGTCCTGCCGCCGCAGGAAGAAGCGCTGCCACCGGGACGCCATGTGCTGCCCTGGGAACCGCTGCAGTAACTGTGAGCACGCACACTTGCTTCTCATTTCATTTTAATTATGCAGAAGTTCAACACTGAATTCAATAACTGAATTTCTTTTCTTTGAGGCGTTTTACCACCAAACTGATTTAGACTGGAAACTCTGTTTGTTTTGGATCAGATATGAGTCTAGTTTATTTATTAAGCACGTTCAAAAAACAAGTTTACAAAAACTTTACAAAAATAAGATAAATAAAAGACATAAAGCAAGTATTAAAACTCGGGCCGGAACCTTAAAATGTTAACTTTGATGAATTAATTACATAGATTTTGAGTCAATCACTTTTTTTTTTTTTTTTNAAAACTTTACAAAAATAAGATAAATAAAAGACATAAAGCAAGTATTAAAACTCGGGCCGGAACCTTAAAATGTTAACTTTGATGAATTAATTACAAAGATTTTGAGTCAATCACCTTTTTTTTTTTTTACATTCAAACGTTTTGAGCTGGAACCTTTGTATTCAGTTGTTTCTGGTACTCCTGTAAAGCTGATGCACAATAAACATCAATAGACAGCAAAGCTAAAGCTGCTTCTTAGCACCGGGGTTCATTTCTGTTTAAAAACCAATCTGATTGGACGCTGGGAAAGGCTACTGTTGTGTTCAAGTTGTGCTAAATTGAGTTAACCTATTAGCTAAGCTACTCAATGGTAAAGATGTAGCAGCATTGCAGAAGTCGCCACTGTTAGCGTTAGCGTCCACAGAAATTTCATAAGTTATCATGAATGAAATAAGTATTTATTCAATAATTTAGCAGCAAAAATATTTTTTTGAATTGAAAATGTTGCTTTTGTTTGTCCATATATAGTTTTCAATTAAAATCCAATTAAGATTAATTGATTACAGATAACTCAATTTAAAATGATAATTGAGTCTCACCTCTGTTTAAAACATTAATAAAAATTTGTTCTTGTTTATTTTCCTGTTGATTCAGTGACAAATCGAACTGTCCTCATAAACAAATGAAGCCGAGGAGTGAAGTGTTAAAAATCAATTATCTACACACCATCTGTGAAGTGATGAAAGACTTGTACTTAGCATTTAGCCTGCCTTGGTGTGCAAATCTTCATTAGTGCAAACCGAGAACCCGCATAGCATAGCATGAGATTAAGAAAAGTTAATATCAAGTCCTTGTGTTTTGCATCACTGACATAATGTATTTTAGCAACGTTTCGTCTTTGTGGTTTGAGTTGCTAAAACAATCCTCAGCAGCCTGGCTTCGCTAGAAATCCTATTATGTTTGCTACAGATTCAGAGGTGTAGAAAGGCAATAATGAAACATAATTTACTTAAAACTACACATTTTCATGCACCAAAGAAATTTGCTGGCAAGATGAAGTAGTGTGGAGTCTTTGCCTCACTTTCAGTCTGACAAAAAAAAAAAATCAACAATTTCTGTATTCCTAAATACTGGGTTAGCTGTAGAATAACAAAATATTTCTGATCTTCTTGCTGTTTCTTTTGATATCACTCAACAGTTACGAGTGAAGGAAGTGCATAGAGTTGCATTCAAAGCCTCTATTTACAGCTGAATTTATAAACACTGTTAGATCTTTACATATCACCAGCTGGTGTTTATAAATCCTGAGTTAAACTTTGTGTATAACTCCTGTTTTTATTGGTAATAATAAATAATGTCCATAAACAATGACTGTTTAAAGTATTGTAAAGGGATTTATGTGTTTCCTGCAGACACTCGGAGGACAGGAAGTTAAAATGTTTGAGATTTAAAACCTCACACAGTGACTGAGTATTGTCCTGATTTAAATGCTGCTGCAGTAAGTACGTTAAAATCAAAAGCCTGACTGAGTCAAACCTTAACTGGTGAATGTTTCAGCCTTTGTTGTAAAGCAGTGTTCGTACAGAAACCGTCCTGTAGCTCACACACTCACAAAGATTTATTATTTTCAGTGAATCAATAGATTTATACATCATACTCTTCCCAACCATGTTGGAAAACAGTTCAATATTTCTGTATTTTATCTTAAACATGGTAATAAACCTCACTCCATATTCAAGTCAATTTACAAAAAAACTTTTAATTTTAATCAAAGATACAATCAAACAGATCCTAGTTATCAAACGGCATTAGTTTATTATTTAAATTAGTTTAAAGAGATCAGAACAATAAAACTTCTCTTTTACATTCTCACACATTACTTGCTGTGTAAAACTCTTTCTGGGTGACGAAGCTGCCCAGAAGCCCTAAAAACCATGTTTTCACTTAGTGAGAAATTTAAAATTTAAGAATAAATTTTAAAATACAAAGTTCTGGGTAAAAGTTGTTCATGTTAGTCCAATCTTTATGGTGGACACATTTCTGTTTTCACACACATTGCCACCCAAGAATGCTGCTTTATTGAAAAATTAGGTAGAAGAAATTAGAAAAGCAGAAAAAATTAGCAAAAGACTGTTGGCATGGCAACAGTGATAAATAATCGATAAAGGTGGAGCACCAAACCTTTAACATTTTGGTTTTAAGTGTTAAGAACGATATCCTGAGTGTTTCTGTCGACCTTAACAAGTTTAGAGTTGAGCTAAAATTTCTTCTCCTATCAGTGAAACTTCTCTGTGGGCTGGTTGGATGTAAACCAGAGAAGATGGAGCGATGTTTCTGAGAGCCATCTAAACAAATCAGCGAATGAACCAAACAGAAATAAACTAGACACTGCAAGACTGCACAAGATTGAGTTACAGAAAGAAAGTATTAACATGCATGCACATTAGAAAATAAACACCAATCTATAATGATGTTTAGGCTCAATCAAACGAGAAAAAACAGAAAACTAATCAAATGCACATTCTCTCTGTGTTACTCAACAGACTGATCCATTTTATCTGATAAGATCTAATTAAACCAAAACTCCAGGTTAGAAATCAGCAGTGAGTTCTGGTGTCTCTAATTCTGTATTTTCTATAAATATACATAAAAGACATTTGGAGGTGGCTCAACTTGAAAATGACGGTTAATCTGCTGCTGTGAAAATTAACATAAGAAATTAAAGTTCATCAAATTGATTTAACATGAAACAAGCTGTCTAAACATTGTTTTTAAGTTCTGATAGCTCATTATTCTTAAATTGAGTTATTATAACTTAATAGGGTAATTTAAACTAAGTGATTATTTCACATTATGTAGGAAAACTGTCCTCACCAGTTGAACAAGCACATTTTTATATTGTTTTCAATAACATTATAAAGTTAAAGTAACTACTTATCTTAAGTTAGAAGATTTTAAATTCTTGATTCAACTTGAATAAACTGCTCTTGTGCTTTAGTACAGCTACCAAAAAGCATGCAAAATGCATTTTGTTCTCCAATTTTTCTGTCTTATACGTGTTTGTTCCAGTTTCATGAAACAACAGGAAAATAAAACTCCAGCTTTTAACACACATCAGAAAATTTCACGACCAGCTCAGTCACACACATTTGCAGCACTGCTACAGAATCTATGCAACAATAACAAGATGGTCTAGTTTTATCCAGATACTTCACTCACTTCTGCATGCTGGATGCTTGAAACTGAAATTAATACTCAGAAAATGATTCTTTGACCACTTGGGGCCTTCATATATTTGATCAATAAATATCAGAATGAATAAAATGCAGCTGAACACTGTGGTTTCCACACGTTTCACCCCAATACAGATACTCTATTCAAACCATGGCTGCATCAGAAACCAATATACTTCAAAGATGTGACATCTGACATGTGTCCTGAAAATCTTCTTAAGTTCAGTGTCTTTACACCCACATAATGGGTGTTTTTAATACAGCAGCAGCTGGAAAGAGAGGAAAAAGGTTCAGGATTCCTTCTCTGATATTCTACTGAAAGTTTTCTGTTCAGTTCCCAAAGTGCTCAGCATTCCCGAAAGTCGTGTGTCTCAGGCCTGCAGTACATTCTGGTCTTTTGAAGAGTCTTTCTAAGAATCTCTATTGTTTCCATGAAAAGGTCTGCAAAACAAAAATCATGTGATCTAAATAAACTCCAACAAATCTGCAATTTGTTAAACAGCCAAAGACGGCAGGCAGATTAAAACCTCTTCTGTTTTTAATTACCTTGATGTCTATTCTTTTCTTTCTCGCTGCAGATATTTGCGTCTCCATCTCTGAGAGCGTGCTGTCGCCTCACATCTCTGCAATAGATAACCCCAGTGTGTTGTCCACCAAAGACCACAGCTGGAAGAAGAAAGGGAGGGGCCAGCCTAAGCATGTGCTAAAGGGTAAGATTTCAGCCTGAAGGGGTCTGAATCTGTCTGTTGTTCCCCTTCTGGAGGTCTGTAAGTATTCATGGACACTGCCAGTCCACAAACTATGTTGATAATTGGCTTTCTGCTCTTGTGTCAGCAATGGTGTACCCGAAGCATAACATTACAAAACCACAAAGCTTTAGCTGTTTCTGCACCTAGTTGGAGCCGTGACGGCAGTTTCACAGGGAGCAGCACACTTTATGTGAAACATAAGAACAACCACAGAATGGGGGTTAGCTTCTATATTGCTAATAAGTCACTGAGACTCCAGCGTACCACTCATGTCACCTGATTTATGTTAATGTGAGACTCACATCTGAACACACAACGCACCAAGCTGCAAAGAAACAGTGCAAAAGTTTTAAACCAACTTTTACATTTGTAATACTGACTTTCATGTGCACTGTTAAACATGTGAAAGTGGCTCAACTTGAAAATGAAGGTTCACCTGCTGCTTTTAATATGTCAGAAAAAGTATCTAAAAAATAGAATAAGGAAGCATTTGTTATCAAATCACTATAACTACTTTAAGTTAAAAGAATTAAAATTCATGTTTCAACTTGCATAAACAAAATATCTGATAATACTTTTGATGAAACATCACACTGAAAACTGAAAACACTCAGAACATTTATTTTGAACAGGATTTAAACAATGTGAGAAGATCTTGTACTCAACCATAGCAAACTGACGTTTATATTAAAATGAGCATTTGCCTTAATAACACACCAGAGGCAAGTCAATGTAGCACACAAGATACAAAAACCTGCCGCTAAGCACCCTGGGAAAAAGTTCCCACTGCCGTTAGCAACGCAACTTACTGCTCTGTTTCTCTTTCACAAACTCAAACATGTAAGTTAAAAATCTATATCTTGCAAAATTTGTTTGACTTAACCCTCTAAAACCAATGCCTGCTCTGGAGAGTGTGTGCAGACCCAAGACCTTAGAGGGTTAAAGAGTAGAAGTTAGTTGATACAACAAAATGCAGCTCAAATGTTTTACAGTGTGAAAGTGTTTAATTCTTCTACAGACTTTTTTAGATTTTCTTCAGACTTCTGCTACAGTCTCATAATAACAAACCCCAAACACCTACAGCTGTGAATGAAAGATGGCTCTCTAAAGTACAGGAGTCTGAATGCACATGCACTCCACACTTTTCAGTTCACAAAATCCAAAACGGTTTCGGGCCAGTGAGTACTTTTTGTTGTTTTGCTGTTGGCTGCTTTTTGACTCATCATTTCCTGTTCTCCTCTCTAAGGTCATGAGGGCGACTCCTGCCTGCGCTCGTCCGACTGTTCGGACGGCTACTGCTGCGCCCGCCACTTCTGGACCAAAATCTGCAAGCCGGTGCTGCGGCAGGGAGAAGTGTGCACCAAGCAGAGAAAGAAAGGCTCCCACGGCCTGGAGATCTTCCAGCGCTGCGACTGTGCCAAGGGCCTCTCCTGCAAGGTGTGGAAAGATGCCACCTCCTCGTCCAAGTCCAGGCTGCATATGTGCCAGAAGATCTGAAGCGGAGGCAGCTGCCGTGGGCGCGGACGCCTCTGTCTCCGTCTGCCACGGAAAGTTTTAAGGGAGAGAATGGCTTGTGGCTGCACTGAGAGGGAGCAAAAGACAGAGACTAACAAGAGACAGAACAGGCTGCTGCTGCGTGGGTTTCAAACCCTGCAAGCGGACAGCGATTGGAAACGCTCTGATGTGTTCGCCGTGAGCCGCCGCCACCGCTCTCACGCTCAGGCACGCATCTTTCAGACACACAGGGATGGAAGAGCTTTTCACCCTGCTTCAAAATAAAACACATGTTCAGCGAGCCACAGAGAGAGCCGACGGATGCTGTGATGGATGTGGACTTTGTCAAGGTGGAGGCAACTGATGTAGCAAACTTCTTTTTTTAAGCTAAAATACATTAAAACAAATATTCATTACAAGCCTTTCAAATCAATATTTTAAAGTCATTATTCTAATATTTCTTAAAGGGGCATTATTATGTAAAATTAAGTTTTAAAATGTTATTCCCTCATCAAAAACCAACCTGGAGTCTTGTTTTACATGTTTGAGAAATCCTTGAATCTCCATGGCAACCATTCAGTTGAGTGAACTACCTGGGTGGATCTAGTCACACCTACCAGATGCAGCTCCTCCCCCACTCAGATCCTTCAGACTAGCCAGCAGGAATTAGCATTCACCTGGTGGAACGGCTGGGCTCATTATAGGAGCTCCTTCTCAGTGAAATACTGGTAAAAACGTGTTAAAGGTAATGTAATCATTTCATAAAGGGTTAATAGAGGAGCCATGTTGGGATGACTTCCTGAGGGCGGAGTTTCAGGAAGAGCAGGATTTTTTAAAGAGACAGAGGCCCAATTTCAAGGCGCAAAATTAGGAAGCAAAATTTTTTTAAAGTCAAATTTGATACATTTTTATAGCATAATTTACTTAATTATGCTATAAAATCACACTGTGTGTCTGAAAAACACATAATGCTGCCCCTTTAAGGTTTATCTTTGGAAACTGTTGTTTGCATCCTTCGAACGGCTTTAGCTGCTTTCATCCAACGCCAAATACGCCTAAACCAAAGAATACAGAACATTCCCAGTGCAGTTAACGAGTTTCATCTGCTGCATGAGAGATAAAGCATGATTGTGTTGGCTTTGGAAGCCCTCATTGATCTGTCAGATCCAGCTGCGATCCGCCGGGATGACAGTCGTGTGTGAGGTGGAGCGCCGCTGCAGACTCAGCGGTACCGGTACCAGACGGAAAGCCGCTCTGCTTTCCCAATCACATTAACGAGACTCGAGGACATGAGGAACTTAGGGTTTTTTTTTTTTCCATTTGCGAAGCCCCTAGGAATGGAGACGTGGGAGATTGATTACATAAAGCTGATGTGTTCAAAGGGAATCTGCCGTTTGATTTCTTTGTTTTGTGGGTGGTTCACAGCCTGGTTTGTTGTTCAGCCTCTTAAATATGACTGCATACTTTCTTTTCATGACATATTGTAGAACTTAAATTTTGTTCTGGATGTTTTTTAAACAGCTCTAACCCTAAAACTCATAGTATCACTTTAAAACATACGTCTTGTAATCGTTTGAAATATCAATAAGCTCTTTTATGTAAATAGACTGGAAGCAATGTATTTAAGAATGGATGTATATCGTGTACATATTAATCCTGAGCACTAAAGCCGAAACGATCGGGTAGAGAGGAGATACGGAGGAAGAGGAGGGCAGAGAGGAAAAGGTTTGACTGGTTTACAGACTGGCTGCAGCTTGTTACAGGCAGAACAATAAATCCCAAAATATTTTGTGTAAATGGTGTGTAAATGGTGTGAAGATGTATATCCCACTAAAATGATTTGTGTGAATATTGTACGTTGATTTGTTTGTGTTTATAAAATGATAATGGAAGAATAAAAGGAATGTATTTTGTATCAGTGATGAAACAGGATACTTTTTATTACACTTAATTAAAAATCTCAGTTTAAATAAATCGATTTTTAATGAACAGCAAAAACATTTTAGGTTACAATAAAAATCCTGTGAACACAAAACGATGCCCTTAATGAGATTCAGCAGATTAATGAAATATGCAACACAGTTCAGAACAATATGTTACAGAAATATAATACAATATATCATGATTTTATAAAAAATGGTAAAATAGATGCAGGAGAAAATGATACACAGCAAAACAATAGGACACAATGTAATTACATGTAATACTACACAATACGGTATTTTACTAAACACATAAAATGGTTCTATGAATAAAAATGACAATTTTAAAAATATTTTGTGCAACTGGTGTGAAGATGTGCAGTATGAACCAGTAAAAATGATCATTGCGAATATTTTACATCGATTTAATTTGTATTTTTAAAATGGTGAAAAATATGATAAAATGCAACAATTTGATACGATACGATACATTATGATATGACATGATATAATACAATACAATACATTTGACAAAATTCAGCAGTAAATGTATTAAATACAATATGATGCATTCTGATACTGGATGTTGCAATTTAACAAGCTACACTACAATATGATTAAATATAATATAATGATATATAATACAATTAAATATTATTTTACCTATATCACAATATGAAGGGGAACATAGTGATTCAATATTACTGGTGGAATAAAAAATGTTTTATATGACAGTACATTTTATTTGTATGTTATTTTACCACACCGTAAAATAAGATACATTATAAGAATTTACTCTATGAATTATTGAAAATAAGAATTTGTATTTTATAACTCGCAAGTCAAATAAAGGTTAAATAAATGAATAAAAATAAAAAATATGGTCTCCAAGGGAAAATAACTTGTTGACTTTTTGTATCGCTGAGGCCATAAAAATGCATTTATTGCTGTTGGAAAGTTTTACCAAGAAAGAGTTTCAGACACCCCATAAACACACTACTTACTAGTTGAAAGTCTATCTGTTTTTTAAATCATTGCTATCACTACACTGTAAAATCCTTAGTAAAGGCAGCACTCTAACATTTAAAACGATCCTTGTGTTTTTTGTTATTCTTCACAGCAGCCAAATTTCATCTGAAGTCAGTTTGGTCAGCAACTTTCTGGCATTTCTGAGAGTTTTTTCATTTTAGTTGTTTAGACTTTGGTTGATTTTTCACTCATTTTTAGAACAATGTGCTCCTTTCGCATCGCCTTGTCTGATTTTTCTAAGCACGTATTTCACAAATTAAGTGTGAAAACAACAACTACAAAATCAAAAGACAAACTGGGAAATTTCCCACGAAATCCTTGAGATCACAAGAAAGTCCTTTTGCATGGAAGGAAATGTTCAGCAAATATCCAGCGCTACTAGGTATTCCTTAATTTTTAATAAACATATAAGAATCAAATGACATTAGGGATTAAACTGACTAAAAGGATGAGATTGACAAGCAAATCTGATCTCATGTAAAAAAAGCAAACCCTAATTTGTTTGTTTTTCAAATTAAACAGAAACAAAAGAGGAGAGTGAAAAGGCTTGCTGGATAATCGTACCATGTCAGTAGAGGTTTTTGTCCTTATAAAGGCAAGGTTCATCAAAGCCCAAGTGACAGAGTCAGCAGCTGAGATGTTTTCATGAGTACAAACAAAACCTCATGAAAGCCAAAATGAGCTGATGCTTTGCAGATGTCATCCAGTCAGAATTCCTCAACATCCCACGAACAATGTGCAGGGCACTTTGTGGTTCTGTACAAATCTGTATATTACATGTTGTCAGTCTAACAACACATGACGGAAATTAAAGACATTTTATTGACTCAATTGTGTGGTTGTCTTTGAATACCCAGTTATACCAACATCAGTCCAACCGATTCTGACTGCCTGTCAGGCGCTCGGGGCTCCGCCTGGTGAGACTGCAGCTGGCGGTTACACCTGGCTGGCTCTGCCTGATCAGACTGATCACAGCCTCACCTCTGACCTGCACAACGTTTCTGAAATGGAAAACTTTGTCCTGGTGTTGAACAGTTTAAATAGAATAAGTTTTCATCGCAGCGTTCCAGGGTTCAGCTCCAACCTGGGAATCTTTGATACTCTCCCCGCTTCCTGTCTGATTAATGTGAGTAAAGGCCACAAGCAACACAAAAATCACAACAATATTTAAAGATTTCAATCAGGCTGAGGTTCAGACTTCAACATTTGCAAGACCGTAATGTTCCTGCTCTGTTTGGGATTACTGTCCGGTCCATGACCCAGTTTGGGTCAACTTTCCCGTTCAGCTAGAGAACTTTCTGTTACACAGACCATCTGCAAGGTGCTGCAGAGCAAGCCCAAATCACAGGAGTTCAGTATCTGTGCTTCACAGGTGGTGCATAGCGATTGAACTTAATGCTGTGTATTAAATGCTGTGTGGATCATTGATGTCTAATTTTGTCAGAGCACTTCGCTCTCAGACTGCAGGGTTATTGCTGGTTACTAAAGTAAAACGAGAGACTGTATTTCTCAGGCAGACACCGTGTCTGGCAGTTAAACTGGTTTCTGTTATCTTGAGCTATTTCTGTAGTTTTGCTGTTATAGTTTTTGGCAACTGGAGGACAAGATGATCAATTTTCCTCAATTTCTTCTTCTACTTTTCCCCAGTTTGTGTTATTTTTATTGTTAACTTTATATCTTTTCTTCATCGAAGTGCGGTCTGGTCTGGTGTTCTGGTTTGGAGGAGGGCATCAGGTGAAATAATGCTGCCAGCAACTAATCGCTCTCACTCTCCTGCTGCTGACCTTTTAGTTTTCACTTACCCAGAAACTGCTCCTGGATCAGCTCATCTGTTTCTTTCTGCTCTGTCTTCTCAAACCTCCGGTCACTCGTGGCAGATGACCCAGGTTCTGGTTCTGCTGGAGGTTTCTTCTTCTTAGGGGTGTTTTTTCTCTCCACTGTCGCCACATGCTTGCCTGGTATGAGGCTGTAAAATCAACGACAAAATGCAGCGATTGTCGCAGGAGGAGTGAAGGCTGCAGGTCAGTGACTCCATGCAACATGAGAGTTTCCTTAGACAGAAGGAAACTTTTTAAACTAATTTGATGTATTGATGTACTGATTGATAACTATAGTCGGTTGTAATGTATGTGACTGAACTGAAATGGATTTTTTTAACGTGACCTTTTGCTACAGAAATGAACAGTTTTATCCTTCAGACCTGAACATTTTTACAGAGGTTGCTGCTTTTACAATAATCAATCAGTCAAGTGCACCTGGTTCTTACTTTCCTTATTAAATCCTATAAAAGCAGAAAGCCATGTTCTTTTCCCCTTGACTGCATAACTAAATCATTTTTTCTCATTCTTTGACCAAACTCGTGGTACACTTTGTGAGGTTGCGCTATCCCAACGCATTCTTTCCTCAGATGGTCTTTTGATTAAAAGTAATAACTTCACCAAACCTTCAGCTAGGATTTGGTCCACATTTGGTAAAGCATTGAATGCTTTTGTGTAATCTCCACAGATACTAGAAACATTGCATTCAGAGTGACTAGAGAGTCCAGGTCTCCATGGAAAGAAGAGATCGGAGCAGAAAGAAAGCACTTTTCTCCTCTCGTCTCGTTCCAGGCCACCCACAGCTTCTCAGCCTCCATCAAAAGCTGCTAATGAGCAAACGACTGTCGCCGTGTCTGCAGCATGTGTCAGCAGAAAATACAAATGAATACGAATGAGGGGGTTCAGACATGCAGCTCTGACTGCCCATGAAGCTGCCAGCTACATAAATATGCTAAATGATTCAGTGGAAGCTTTGATTTCGTGCCCGCGTTGGCGTTATGTAAATCATAAATGTAATTTGGTTCTGTATGGCTCATATCATTTACTGTGGCAGAGAGGGAAAGTCCTGTCATGATTTTATCCTGTTTTCTCATGTGGCACGGACGCCGGCTCGGACTCAAGCTTCTGTGAGTCGACGAAAATGAAGATGTCATCAGTTTTCCCAGGAGACTTTTATTTGTCTAAAGCTTTTTTCCAGCGTTCATGTCTGCTCTGACCACAAAAACAAATAATTCTGAGCAATGCCAGGCCGAAGTGAGCCCTGCAGAGAAATTTCAATCACAGCCACAACAAACGTGGACCGATGTTTTTGGTCACTGAATAGTTTTAACATACAATCAAATTGCAAAAAATTCAAACTAAATAAAACTTTGACATTTTTGCAAAACACAGCAACTGTTAGATCAGATGCTGCTCAGAGTTGCCTGTCGTCCCACAAGAACAGATCGAGAAAAATCACTGATAAACCTCAGGACAAATACTTAAAGACACTTTTAATACTCAGCTGCTCTGCAGAATTCACCATCTGTCAGTGATATATTCCATCCAAATCACATCACCCTTTTTTATTGCTGCTGCATCAAAGTGTGAAACATTTACTGTTGTTAGTGGAGCAAATGAAACTGCCTCATATAAAACTGTTGCCTGATATTGAACAGAACATAAACAACTAGAAACATGTGAGAAAGTTGGAGGAGTCCGAGAAATCCAACACAGGGAGAGAGAGCGGCGACGCTAACCTGCTGCACGGCCGACATGTGAGGCAGCGTTAGTGTAATACTGTCCGCCCCGAGGAGCAATAAATCTCCTGAGCTTCACGTTACTTCAGCTCTGCTCACAGCCATGCCAGCTCCTCTCCCCTGCCAGGTTTTGACAGTTCTGTATTTTCCTCTACAGAACTGCTGAAGGAGGAAAGCTCAATTAAAATGCACTCATTTCCACATTTGTCTCTGAAAAGAGAGAAGGTTAACTCCCTTTCCGTTAACTGTGAAACTTATGCAAACTGAAATTACGAAAATAAATTTGCTCAAAAACTCATGTTTTCCCATAAAACGTTTTCCAGTCGTGTCAAAAGAGATGTATTTTGTGAAACTGAAATGGAGACATTGTGATGAACAGCAGGATGATACTGCTGGCGAAAACAACGAAGACGGCAGGAAGTGTTGGGAGGATGATGGTTTGTTTCTGTTGTTTTCAATGTGTCCACCAGAGCTGTCACTGCATCACAGTCCATAGCAAGTTGTGTCATTGAAACGTGTTGAATCTGCAGCTTTTCTGTAAAATCGCCAACTACAATTTCCCCAAAACGCTGCAAATGTTAATATACGGCACCATGGCTGGCTTATGAATGCATCTCATGTAACTGTTTACATCCATCGCAGCATTAATTTTAATGACTCTGCTAATGTCAGTGTGTGAACAAACTTATTCATGTGTGACTTTAATTGAATTAAAATGACAAATGAGAAATTGTGTTTTTTTTGACTTTAGCAGAATATATACAAAGATTTGTGCACATTTGTCATGGAAATGCAGCAACTGAGATGGAAACAAGACGAGTCTCATCTCCTCCAAGAGTCACTTAAAAACACTTTAAGGCTAATTCATGTAGCTGTTTGCATGAACTACTGAAGTTCAATCCAGAGTTTGGATTCTAACACGGTAGAAAGAAGCACAGAGCTGAAACTTAACCTGTCATTCACGAGAGGACCCAAATGTGGGTCCTCTCGCGACAGGGGTGTCAAACTCCAGTCCTCAAGGGCCGCTGTCCTGCAACTTTTAGATGTGCCTCTGCTGCACCACACCTGAAAAGAATAATTAGGTCATTAGCAAGGCTCAGGAGAACCGATCTACACAGGGAGGAGGTAATTAAGCCATTTCATTCCACTGTTTTTTACCTGTGGCACATCTAAACACTGCAGGACAGCGGCCCTTGAGGACTGGAGTTTGACACCCCTGTGACATTGTGAATGACAACCTGTGAATGACAGGTTAAGGAGAGTGAGCTCCTGAAGTTGTGTTCACTCTCCATGCAGACATATTTTAAATCAGATATTACACAAAATCTACTGTAAAAATTACAAGTAGGGAAAAATCAAATCTCAAAGATCAGCGCTGTTTGAATCATTTAAATAATGTCTGATTCATCCATGGTACTTTTGATGCAGAAGTAGAAAAAAGATCTTCAATAATGTTGTTCAGGTGACAGAAGGCCGACTTTGTAACCGTCTTTATGTGGCTCTGAAGGTTCAGGTCACAGTTCATCACTACTCCCAGATCTCTAGTTTCCAGCTGTGTGTTGACTCTACATCATTCCTCTTCAGGTCCAAAGATAATCACTTCATTATTTTTGTACCTCAGACATAAATTGCTTTAGTTTTGCATTAAATACCATTACTACTTTTTCAAATTCACCATACAAACCCTGTTGTTGTTAATATTTCATTAGAAGGTGCTTCCCTTTCCAGATGGGAGAAAAACTGCAACCTGATGTGAAATTGGTACAAATCGGTTGCATCTGCTTGAAAGACGCGTTTGCATCTGAAATCTGGTTAGTGACTCCACAGCAGAGATTAAACAGCTTTAAGCCTTCAGATTCGGCAGAAACTTCAGACTTTTATAAAGTGTCACGAGATGCAAATTGGCTCACAATAGAAGTAAAGCTGAATTTAACTGAAGATAAAGAAATCAACTTGATCTCTGCAGTTCACAAAGACAACTGGAATCCAGAACTAGATCTGTCCAAGGATAAAAATATCTGCAGTGTTGTGTAATATTTTGGGAATAAACTTTGAAAGCTGTTGGCAGTTTTTTGTGAAAGTGTAACTGGAGTTACTTTGGTTACATTGATGTTGCTAAAACACATTTGTATAGTTTTTTACATATCTGTTACATTTTTAAAATTGAAAGTAACATAATTACAAAAAAGCACAATCTGACTGGAAAATACATAATTCCCCCTGTTTAAAAGTTGAAATAACTGGAAATAATTTAAAATTGGAGAGCAGCAGGAGAATGCAGAGGGTTGTCATCACCTTACAGTCATTTTAGATGTAAAGTTCCAGTTTTCTAAAGACAGCAGGGATCTATGGTCCGTGACCTCTGCTTGCAGCAGCGTGCAGTCCAAGAAAAGAAAACATTTTCATCAACTTTTCTTTAGAGCTGATTCATGAAGATGAAATTTTTGCCAGACCTCGTTCTCTGAATCCCTGCTGGATCGACTCCGACTATTTGTCCCGATTTATCTGAGCTCCAGCATCATTATGCAGAGTATTGTTCTTTAAGTGCATAACTGCAGTCTAGGAACCATAAACACACAAAGCAAGCGAGATGAATGATATCTGACAAGAAAAACACGTTCTAGGTTTCTTTGGCAGCAACTCCTGTGTTTTTAAAAGTTGTCAGTAATTTATAACTCCTGACTAGACAATAAGAAAGAAAGAAAAGCAGGAGGATTAATCACATTTTTAATTTTTTTAAGAGGGAATCATTACCTAAATTAGCTACTGCTTTCATCTCACTGCTTACTTTCTGTTTCTGCCACAGACAGACTTCTGTAAATATTTAATTAGATATGTTTTCTTTCAAAGTCCGTCTGATGAAACGCGAGATTGTATAAACTACTGACACGTTCTTAAAAGCAAATTCAGAGTCAACAAATATGCAAACAGAATGATACAAGATGTTGGGGACTTTTCTTCCCGCCGCTGTGTTTTTTTTCTTCCAGCCGGGGGTTTTGTGTTTCCACGTTGAACTAAATTGTGCATTAGAGTGCGACGCGGCCTGCAAGCTGCTTTTGATCCGACAAATGAGCACTTCTATAAACAAACACAGAAACCCAACGGTAAACCGGACACTTTCTTTTGCAGACATTCGATACAAGGTGTGTCATGACTTTATATCATACTAATATTTGGCTTCATAGAGCTACACCTAAATAAAGCTGCCCTGCTAGTTTTGTGCTGTTTCTAAAGCTGTGCATTAATTTCAGACATTAAGAGCTTCTTTTTCTTGCAAAATGCAGCCACAGATCATACGGCTGACAGATCTTTCAGTAAATCACCTTCCTTAAAGCTTGAGCCAGTTTGATATTTGTTTTAGCGTTCATCTAAAAATCCAACAGTTGTGGATCTGGGAAGCATCAAGCAGCTCAGGAAGATAACACAGGAGACGTTTCCCATCAAAAACAGGTTGAGGCGCAGAGGAATGCGGCCCGACGCGCCAAACCCTCAACAGTTCCTTTCTTTGCATATTTATTTTGTTTTTATTTATTTCTGTATTCCTGTATTCCTACAGAAAGGTAATGAGACATCCAAAGCTAACCAGGAACATCAGGGGAACTGTCAGCGTGTATCTACAGATGTGCAGTTCCTGAAGACATTTACCAGGACTTCCAAATAATAGACGCAGTTAAGTCATAGATAAGGTATGAATTTACAGCGTGTGCTGGAAGGATTCCTGTTTTCCAGCGCCTCGTGTGCATCCAAAGCGGGGAGGTTCTGAAGAGATGAGGCGGATAAATTAACAGAATGTCCTGAACTGTTAGGACACTCTGTTAATGTCCTAATAGGTCTGGAGATCTGGAAGTTTTCTGATTTTACCCACTTCCCCTAAAGAAAGGGTCGCTGCAGATCAAAGTTATTCATAACTTTGATCCTTATTTTAAGATGAAACCTAACAGTCCTTCTGGGAACGGTTTTTACAGTCTGAACCATCCATTAAGTTCAATGAGACGTTAAATTGGACTCTGCAAGCTGCTCTGACTCTTGTTTCAGTGTCAACAGTATTGGAGTAAACAAAGTAAATTTTCCTTACATGTAAAAATGTAAAAGGGGAAGCAGCACCCAGGTGTTGCTAATTAGCTGTACTTTATTAGTTGATCATCGTCATCATCACTGTGAGCAGTTGCTGCTCTGTGAAGGATGGAGAGATATCATTGACCTTAGTTAAACTGCTGCCCATCAGTCTGAGGAAGAGGAAATGAGGTCGTCAACATAAACCATCTGAAGTTCATCTTTCTACTGACAGGAAGATTATTCACAAGCGGAAACATTTCATTTAGCTGATAGTCATCCAAGGAATGCCTGTAGATAAACCTGTCACAATAAGTAATTAAGCAATTAATCACATTATAAAATAAAAAAAGCTCAATAATTTCCATTCTGATGATTAATATTTTTTGAAGAGCGATTTTGTTTACATATACATCATAATCCATTTTTGCATATGGTTTTTCTTTTCTTTTCATTCATTGTTTTTTGTTGTTTTACTTTTTGGATATTTAAAATATCTTCTCGATCCAGCAGAGGCGTTCTGTACAAAATGGTCTATTAGGCTTTCAGAGGGTGAACATCATTATTTTAGTAGAAACTGGACCACTTCCAGTTCTAAGGCACCACTGAGTTAAAAGTTAGTTTTGTTAACCCTAAAACACCAAATCAACATTTATAGTTTTATATTAATTAGCAGAAACTAACACTAAAGTGCTAAAAATCAACCATGTTGAGACCGACACATGTCAACGACACAACATGTTAAAACAGAGTAAAATTTGTCCTAACTCACTCAAAGTGTCCTGCACACTTTGTGCTTCAGGAAGTTCTATATTTTTTTAAATTTAGATTTAGTATAACAGAACTCCGTGAGTTTTCGTTAAAAAGCATGCAGGACGTAACTACAAAATATATTCGGAATGAATTTACACATGTTGTAATCCAGCACATGTTGTAAATTCAACATATACATAATAAACATCATTTGCTGCACCGCATCACCAGTGGAGGTGAGGAAACAGAACTGCAGTGCAAACAGACTTCAAAATAAGAGCGTGAATACCAATTCTTAACAGTCAATAGGTAACAAGGAAAACCCGGAGCGGATCTTAGTGGTACGAGTATTTTCCTATCAAGTGGAATGGATTCATTCACAAAGCTGTTGGAAATAATATTTTATTGTAAATGTTGGGTGGTCCAAATCAACATTTTTCAAATGTTTAAGTATTTCCACTTCCTAAGCTGCATTTTCCTTCCCAGGCGAGAAAAAACTACAGATTTTGTTTTCCAGGAAACTCTATGAGAAGGTTAATCTGGTAATACTGAACCACAAGATGGCAGGGATCCACCGGATGATGATCTAATTTACACCTGCTGAGGCTGATTGAACATATAGGTTCAGACTCAGGGTTTAATTCTGGCTTTCCAGTTTGGGAACATCTGGTTGGGCCTCTGCTGACTTTCTGCCCTTGCCAAACTGTGGAGTGTTAAAATATGTTAGACGCCCACTGGGAGCTTGTTGTAGGTATACACACTGATTTTCTATTCCAGAAACCGCACAAGAATGAAAGGGAAAGGAAAGAGAGAGTAATGAGAAGACAAAGGGCACACGATGGCAAAAACATTCAGATCAGAGCGCTGGAAGTCAGACGAGACAGAGAACAGAAAACAATCAGAGAAGCGAACAAAACAAGTCAGTTTGATTCAAATAGAACAAGTTTAATGTTAGACACTGTTCCTAATTAGTAATCATGTTTAATTTCAATGCCAAGGATTTGTTTATAGGATATGAATTTGGTTTCTGTTACATTTCACAACAAAGAACAGAAGAGCTTTGCAAGTTTACAAGCTGAGACTGTTTTTGTTTCTGAGTCAGTCTGAGGTCAACTTCTCTACAGTTTCAACACTAAGGGTACTGGTTCTTTATTAAATAATCATTTTACAACCCCAGGCAAAAACATGTAATAATAACTCCCAGAGAAAGTTCAGACGGCTGTTTTAATTTGTACCAAAGGAAAGACAGAAATAACAGCTGTGACACAATCCGGTTGAAATAACAGCTCAACATTCAGACTGTACAACAAACCTCAGAAATATTAAAGAACATTATTGTGATTATGTTATTTTCCAGATCAAGAGGATAAAACATGATATTATCTGGCATGCTTCATTGGATCTGCATTTCTTCTTCCATCTTAAAACCATGTGGATATTAATTTGTGAAACGACTGAAATGAAGAAATAAAGGAAAGTAAAAACATTGAAGAAATTATGTGTAATTTATTTCATCTGTTGTTTTACATTAATATGTGTGTGGATATGAAGCTCAGCTACAGAACAAAATGAAAATATGAATATATAGATAAGGCTGTATGTGTGTGTGTGTGTGTGTGTGTGCGCGTGCGTGTAGGTGTGTGCGTGTTTGCGTGTGTGTTTGTGTATTTACTTTGGAAATCCAGTCAATCCGTCACTATGGTGGCTGTTTAACACATTAAGATCAATTATCCAAAAGGTTTTTAATTTCTACTTAATGAACTGATTGTTTGATTAACTGAATCTTAATTAAAGACAAATATTAATGTTAATCATTCCTGCT
>NW_006800056.1:1043445-1115544 GCF_000485575.1 Poecilia formosa | reverse complement strand
TTAGAGGGAAATTGTCTGTTTCTTCTGTGTGCAGTTTTACTGTTTGAGAACTTTAGAGCTGAATTTAATCCTTCATAAGTGACTATTTATAACCAAACCTCACCAGTGGATAATTCACAGGACAATAAACAAGACTGACTGTTTGGATGGTATTTCTTCATAATCAATTGATGCTCCGAATTGGTAGTTTACAAATTATTATAAATTTTGTTAACAGACATTTGTTAAGAGAGAAAGAAAAAAGGAAACAAAAAAAAACAAAAAATAAAATAAAAAAGGAAGGAAACAGACAAAGTAACTAACTTTTGGCACAGTTTGCTTGACGATCATCTTCCAAGCTTTGCAGCTGCAGCAGCTGTTCAAAGATCAGTAATCGGTGGTTGGCCAGAGAACTGCACCCAGTGAATAAATCCTGAGGGAGAATATAAATTCATCCGTCCAACAAGAATATAAACAAACATTGATTTAAAAATTTGAAGGGGTTAGATTTAGTTGTGTGTTTCAGAAAGACGTTTTTCATCGCGTTTCAAGTCACAAGATTAAAACAGTGGACTCAACAGTTTTTGATTGCTGTGGCTGATGCAGGTACGGCTGCAACCTCTGACAACAGCATGACGGCTCTCTGTGAACAGGTGTGTGGTGTAAACAACCCGCCAGAGTAGCTAAATTAATTTCTACTTAAAACAATTCTGCCAAATTAGTGGCTATAATAGAGGAAGTTATTTTCCATAAAGGATCAGGTTGGTTTGCTTTCTTCCCCTTCTGAAGAAAATTAATGCTTTGGAAAGTACTTTTTGTGTTCACTCCGGCTGTTATTGATTAACTTTAGAATTTAATTGATCACCCTTTAGTGTAAAAAAAGATACAAAATTCAAAAGAGGAGAAATCATTTCAGAAGGAAGATCAGATTTTCTCCTAAAATGATAAAAAGAAGTCAAATTTATTTCCCCCAGACCTTTGATTTCTCTAATTTGCTCTAACAGACTCTAATTGAGGTTTAACTGACAAAACATGTTTGAAATTCACCTTTATCCAACAGGCCATAAAATCTGACATGTGTGCGCTGAAAATTAAAGTTGTGAGCTTCAGGCAAAGAATGGAGGGGGGGGGGCAACAAACAAGTGCTGCATTTGGAGTCCAGCATGTGAATGTGTTTAGGGAGGAATGCAGCGTATGTCATGTAAGATTCACAGTCACGCTTTGATCAGCACTCACCCTGATTTACAGGCCTGGATTGAAGATTTGTGAGCGGTTTTATTGGTGAAAGTAAGTCAGGGATGGTGGTTCTGCAGTTCAAAGGGTGTGCTTTCGTCAACCGCTGAGAGGCCGCGCTCGCTTCGTGGTCAGATTTGTCAAAACAGGTCAGACATTAAATAAAGTGTGCCTGTGTGTGGCGAGGCGCTGCGCTCTAGATGTATTTGTTGACGCCAACCTCCCTAAATCAGCATGTGCGTCAAAAACTGCAGAAAACACAGTGTGAGGTCTGAACCTTCGGATTTTTGTCCATTTTCACAACTACAGCTGTTTATTTACTTCTTTAATAGTTTCTTTTTGAATATGAAAAAAAAGGTCAAAATGTTTTGTTTCTAGCAAATCTACTGCCAAAATATCTCTTAACTGTGCAGTAGAGTTGGCCTTCCTGAGGTGTCTGTAATTTATGTCTGTATATGTTGGCCCATTGAAAGTGATTGAACACAAACATAAAAGTTCAGGTTTATTTTGCCAGGACTCCTCTGAAAGTCAAAAGCAAAGAGGGTTTTGATTTGTGCGAGGGGAAAGTGGCATCGCTCTTTCAGCTGCTCGGTCACCATGACCACAGACATGCGGCTGGTGGTTTATGTAGCTTCACAACTAGAAGTTTGGGTAATTAAATTAGTGTATAAATTCTTAAATTTTCCAAGTTTATTGATGTTTTACTTTCAAGCCGTCCAGCTTTTCCGTAATCTTTTAAAGTGATCTTGAAAAATTGCTCTCCAAGCCTTCTGAAGGTCCTTTTCCTTTGGCATCTTTTTTACTCAGTTGCAGACTCACCTTCACTCTTAGGGTGTTTTTAAACCTAATAGTCTGGTAGACGCGGTTCAACCGGGGAACAAAATGACAAGATTTGTTACATTTTCAGCTGCTGTGGTTCTCGTTCACACTGAACTGCGTCAAACGATCCAAACCCTTAGAAAATCCTGTTCCCCTCCCCACCTGTGGGGGGCGCTGCACCAAGAACCACTGAAGGAAATGACACAAAAACCTATGAAGAAAACATGTGAAACTTCCTTCTTCACAAAATGTAAGGAAAAAGTTTTTTTTTAAAGGGTTTGGATCGTTTGACGCAGTGCAGTGTGGAAAAAGAACAAACGTTGCAGTTCTGATCCCAAACCAAAGCGAGTCTAACGGACCAACTGGTGTGGAAACAGCTTTAGATTGTTGGAAATGGATTCCCTCACACTTCTTCCTTTGTCCTCCACTTTTAAGTTTCCTGAGATCATATAAGGACATGTTACATAACCTCACCTCTTATCATCAAAGAAAACATAAATTAAAACTAGTTAGAGACAAAAGCTCCTCTGTTTAGAAGTAAACAGGGAAATCTGAGGTGTTTTAATTGAACTTCTGTATAGTGCAGAACGTAAGACAGAGGTATCAGCTGTTATTTATGCTGCAGATTCCAGTTTACATGTTTGGCATTTATCTCCGTCCTCGCCGTAACAGATAAGAGCTCTTACGCTTGCCACGATCGCAGCAGGAGATCCATTTGTCAAACAGGCGAACCTGATCCGGGCCTCATTGTGCTGCTTTCAGCGGCTCCAAGCGGCGACACTGCCCCTCCTACTCCCAGAGGACGGGCCCTGACCCCCCCGCCCCGGCCCCGTCTCTGTCATCCCTCATCCCTAAAAGGAGGCTTTGTCACAATGTTTCACTTTGGCAGTTTAACTTGATAGTTACCATTGAGTGCTTGTGGGTGGCAAAGGGTACAATTTCCTGCAGCAAGATAATAAACTCCAACAATTACTGGAACCTTCCCATGAAGGATCCATGCAGCCTTTCTCTATTTGTCTGTCCGTCTGTCTGTAATCTCCTGCCTCTCTGTCCAAGTGTCTCCCTATTGTTTAAAACCTACAGCAATCAGTCAGGGGCTCCTTCCTCGTCTTCCTCCTCTTCCTCCTCCTCGCGGTGAAGATAGTGGAATATTCCAAGCAATTGCAGAAGCCAGCTGACTCTGTAAGCAATCAGGAAAATGCGATAAACACATGCAAAACCCTAAAGTCATGCAAGCTCTTACTTACTAACTATTTATTTACACCGAGCCATCCCCCGGCCCTCACTCCATGTAGAACTAATTGAGCACAGTGTTGACGCTGCCGCTTGCTGTGAAGCAGAGATGGGAGCTTCTCTGCTCTGCAAATTGGAAAAGGCATGATGGGAATGGAGAGAACTAGCGACCCCATTTCTGAGCTGATTCCTCCTGAAATGCGAGGCTGTTCTGCATTTAGCGACGGCCGCTCAATGGGTGGCTCGCATCACATCAAGGCTCCGCTGCTCCCTCTCTGCCCTCCTGCTCCAAATTAGTCTGAAGAAAAGCTTTGGGATTCAGATTCCCAGTCTGTGCCTGATCATGCACCGCAGCTAATTTAGGCTATTAATAGAACTGAAGTCTTGTGAGCTAATTCTTGTTTCCGTTGCAACAGCAGCGGCCCAGGTGTTTCTGCACAAGCTCAGTGTGAGTTTGGATGGGTTGAATTTGTGCAGGTTTGCTTATAAAGCTGAGATATTTCCTCCTAATCAAGCTGGAGGTGTCTGCAGGAGAGGAAATGCCAGAGCAGGCTGAAACACAAACCATTCAAATTAAAACTAATACGATGACCTTGCATGGCAAAGTGTACTTCCTTTGCTAATTTAACAATGTTAAATGTTGGAAAGAAAAACAGTTTGGAGACCTGGATGAGATCAAACTAACGTGGAGCTCGGGGTAGGAAGTGGTCAAATTTTATTAGTTCATTAACAACTCATAGCTCAAGTTGCTAATGAAAATCTGAGTTTGTAAACATTTAGGATCCTTCATTTCAGCCGTTTTATTTACAGCTGCGCTTTTGGAGCTACGTCTCCACCAGCTCTGCACACCTACAGACTAAAGTTTGCCCCATTTTTCTTTGTCAGGGTGTGTTGATAGCTGACACATTTGGTCGGGTTTAAACAACAGATTTTGTTTTCCTCATTATTCTGGACCTGGTGTGAAAACCAGCCCTATGTGGACCAAACCCCTGGAACAACCTTTGGTTCGGTGCTTCAGAACGAGTTCTGGTTCGCTCCATCATTTTCACCTGCCCACTGCTGCTGGGCATTATGGTAAAGATGAGCTCTTCAGTGTTGCTAACGCTAATGCTACTGTTCAGATTGAAACTGTAACTGTAAGTTCAGATTGAATTGAATTGAAACCGACTTTTTGTGCTGGTATGAAAACACTAAGAGTAAAGTGCAATTAGTCTGAACATTTCAACACATTAATATTACATAATGCATATTAATCCTATGACCTGTTTTGACATGAAAGCCTGTCTCCCACAGAGGGTTGCTTAGTTCACAGCAACGTGTTACGCCGCCTTGTACTGCGGTCAACAATGCAGAGTTGCAAACGCAGCTGAAAAGATGAGCGATGAGTCAGGCTGGTGAGCTCAGCTGAAAATTTCATTAAATTAAAACACCAGATGAAAGTTTGGGTAAAACCATGAAGCACGTAATGAAATGGTGAATTATCCTTCCACCAGAGCTCAGTTAACATTTCTAACTCAATGTTTGAAACAAAATTACTACCTTTAAGCCTTCTTGAATATGAAAACCTTGAACTGAGAATCTTCGACATGTTTGTTTGAGACAATAATATATTTTCTTAAATAACATGCATATTGACATTTCAAGTGTAAAAGTTAAGCCTTGTGATTAAAAGTAATTAATCAGCACTAGATTGTGATTAATCTGATTATGTTTTTTAATTGATTAACACTTTATCATTTTTACCTGCCCACCATTGCTGAGCAGTTTTAAAATCAGGAATGTCATATTCTGTGTTGAATGAGCTGCCACATTTTATTTTGGGGTGTCGGAGTAACACCCCAACAGGGATAAGCTAAGTCCACTTTCTACCTTTCAAACCTTTCTTTGGAAAAATGTAAAAGTCATGTAAGATTTACCTCCTAAGTCACCATATTCACTGCCTTGTGTTGGTCTGTTACATAAAACCTTCATAAAAAGGTTAAAGTTTGTGGTTGTGATGTGACAAAATTAAAAGGTTGAGAAGTTTAAATAGATCTTTTTAGGGCATCAAGTTATTTACAACCCAAACGTTCTTAAAGTAAATCAGCTAAAAGTTACGACAAACAGATTTACTTGTTCTGCAGCAGATTCACAAGTTAAAACAGCAGCCAAAGGGAAAACAGGTGTTCTTAACTAAAAAGTTTAATATTGTATTTTAAGTTTCCAGTCATGAGCAGAAGGTTCTCCTGTCAAAGTGATCAGAATTGCCAAAATTGTTTCCTTCAACTTGACAGATTTTTTTCCAAGTGTAATGTGAGCAATTTGTTTTCATGTGTTCATTCACAAATCCCCGTCCTCCTCCTGTGTCGTCCCACCTGTGGCCCCTCCCACACACACTCAGGCTCCCAGGCGTCCCCGGAGCCCGATCGTTTACCAGGCTTCCCTCACTCTCTGCGAGCGCGGCTCAGCCGGGACCCGGCATGAATGAATGACCTGGAAATCTCACTGTTTCAATTGACGGATGAGCGGAAGTGGAGCTGCGAGGCCGGCTCATTATGTTTCCCAAGGTTCATTCATTGGAAGAAAGGGAGAAGAAGAGGAGCTGCTCATGGGGAGAGGGGGGAGCAGAGGCGTGACTCCACCCAGCCAAACTACCTCCCACCCCCACAGCCTGGACTCCACTGACGTGACATCATGTCTCTGTCACAGAGCAGACTTCATTGTTGTCTTCTCTCTCTGCCCCCCTCCCCTCTTGTCCTCTTCCTCTTTTTGTTTTGATTTTAGGAACAACAAAGGGACGCCACAGTCGAGGTTGGAGACATCCTTCTTCTCTCCGCCCATCTAAAAAGACAGCTCGCCCCTTCCCCCCTTTCCTCTGCTCCAACACGCACAATGAATGTTCACTGTCAAATGACAGGCTCAGTTTTATATAGAAAACCATTTACGCACAAAGAGCTGCAACAAATGACTGTAGAGAAAACAAAGCAGCCACACGGAAAAACAGGAGCAGTACAATAACCTTTCATGAATGTTATGTCTTGATGGCTTTGCAAACTTCTTTGTTTGTGTGACGTCATGGGAGACAAAAGAAATCAGCCAATATCAGGAACAGAAGTGATGATCTGCACAAGCTCTTCATCCATGTGTTCAAACTATTATATGGGAGCATAAACGTCACTGAAATGTCCGGTCAGTTTTACCGTACAGGAAGGTTCTGTGTCCCAGACCGTACAGGAAGGTTCTGTGTCCCAGACATGGTGTGTTTTAGTGGAAAATGTGTGAACCAACCCCAGAACCAAACCAAAAGACTCGATGAAAATGATACAAGACTTCAACTAACATGACTGAAACTCAGGGAGGAAGAAGCCAAAGGAAGATTATATGGCTACTCAACACAATCCACTGACTGGAGGACAAAATGTCACAGTTTACGACAAGAATGAGATCTGCTAGTTTGTCACATTTACCGTCGCACAGTGACTTTACGTTTGGTCCCAGTGAGAGTTCAACTGACAGAGAAAACACTCCTGGACATCATAAAACAGCAGCCGAACAGAACCGACCCGGTCTGATCAGGGGAAACGAGACTTTAGTGTCTCAGGAACACTGAGCAGTACCAAACGTTGAATGTTTAGGAAGTAAAGAAGTTTTGGACTCCAGAGTCAGACGTGTCAGAAATCGGTGGAAGCCATCAAATAGGAACCGTTAAATCTGTTGGAAAGGAAACATGATCCAGGACGCTGCTTTACTCTGACCAGATACTCTGATGTCACAAAGAAACCACTACTAAACACCAAAGAAAACAAAAAAAGTCGAATTCAGATGAAATATCAAAACAGGAAAAGACTCAGGATGTGTCTTTGAGGAATATTCCTGTATTTGAAATGAAAAACTGCTCTTTGAACAAACAATCACACACTGGAGACTCTTGGCAGCTTCAGCATCTTTGTATCGACCTTCAATTTACTTCTTGTGTATGAAATAATCTGCTGTAACATGATTCTTATAACAAAGAATGTTTTATCTTCTAGTCGCCCTCATGTTTATTTGCCATTAAGGACTCGGTGTATCCTGGAATCTCATAGATGAAAAATCTACACTTAAAACGTTCTGATTATTGTCTCTGTGTTTCATTTCAGCAGCGAGTATCCACAAATAAAACAGCAGACATCAAAGGTAACGCCGGGCAAAGATTAATGGCTGTACATACTCCAGATACAAGTGTACTATGGGATATTTACAATCTGATGATTTCACTCCTCTTTTTGTGTGTGCTATAGTTCTTCTTTTGTTCTCTTTGCTTTTTAGGAAAAATCATCTTGTGTTTTTTCTTTTATCAGAGATCCTGGCAACACTTGAAAAGAAATGATTCCTGCTTATTTGAAGCGCCGGCCCCTGGGAGGTCGATTGTGTTTGAGCTAACCACAGTTGTCTGATATGCATGAGTTGCTGCACACATAAAAGCTGCTAATAGGCCTCATTTAGTGGTGCTAACCACCACTTCTGTGAGCTGCCTTGTTGCTAAGACGCATCTTTGCTTTCACTTTTTCCACATGCGCGTTAAGGGTAAATCATTCCTTTTCACTTTACAACCTGCCTTTGTCACACAACTGAACATCTATTTAGAAGTTTTCGTTGACATCTTGCAAACCTGAACCAGAAATAACACCGTTCTGTTTATCGAGCGCAGCCAAGTAGGAGGCACCGCTGCACGAGTCGTGTATTACTTGGCTGAAATTTGGATCTTTTATCAGAAACTAGATCCTGCACTGTCAAAACAAATTAACAACTTTGTATACCTCAGGAAATTTACTACATACAGTAAGAGACATGGAGTCTGTAAATGTTGAGAAGACAACGCATGAATGGCGTAAGGTTTTGAAACCAGCGGATGCGGTTTCACAAATCTGCGTTTTTGTCTGCATTAGTTGGCAAATGCAACATTTCGAGGCTCTCGGACTGCAAAGCTGAAACTCTGTTTTCTTTGGAGGGAAGAGATGCTGAGAAGCGTTCTTTATGTGGATGCATCTTTGCACGTTATTAATGAGTTTTTGGCATTTTTTCTGCACATGCAGCCATCACAAATGAGGACTTTCTGTTCCTTTGGCTCAGAAATGCGATTATTGATGAATTAGATACAGAAACATTTATCTGGGAAAATATCTGGTTTTATTTTCCACATATTTGTTCTCTGTCACATAAATAGTGCTTTGCAAAGAAACTGGCTGATTTTTTGATTCCTTTTATAATTAATGTACTAATAGAAGATTTTTATTTATAAAATTTTAACCATGCGAAGCTGAAATTATCTCACTGACCTGTGGGGGCGCTCTACCAAGAACTACTGAAAGAAACAACATAAAAACATCTGAAGAACACACTGAGTAAAACTTCATGAAATGTATATGGAATGGAGTGGTGTCAGATTTTAATTGCTTTTATTTTTTATCTTTTGTATTTAACAAAAATCTGCAGCCAGACTGAACTCCAGTCCGTTTGCATTTAAACTCCACTTTGTTTGTGGAGGTCTGAATGCAATCAAACTGATGCGGACCAAAACAGCAAACTCTGCCTACAAACCTGGGTGATATCTCCCAAAGCAGGAAGTGGACAACAGAGCAGGGCATTCTGGGTAAGTACAACCAAAACAAACGTGCTAGGCTAGCACCAGCGAGAAAAATAGCTTGTTGCCTTTTGCCAAAGACAAAAAAGAAATCATACAACCACTAAAATCTAATGCCATGTTTGTTTCCATTTCGTGAAAAAGAAAGTTGCGCTCTTTTTTTTTTTCGGGGGTTTTCATGTTGTTTCCTTCAGTGGTTCTTGGTAGAGCGCCACCACAGGCAAGTGGGGGAAGTTTTGACTTCACCTGGTTCTTTTTAATTCTGTAAAAAAAAAAAACAAATCCTATTAATTAAAAAAAAGTAGTCAACAGATCATCCCTAGACTGTACTGATGTTAAATCAAACATAAAGGCCTGAGCTTTTCACATGTTGATGTTAGAGGTACTTTTAGCTGTAGATGCTTTGCTACAATTGATTGAGTGTTTAGTGAAGGAATGCTATGTTGTTGCATTTTAGGCAATAAATTTTTTATTTTTTTCTTATTTGCATCTTTTAACATATTTCTTAGGTTGCACAAAAAGATTGAAGTGGTCAAATAAAAAATCTTTGATTTATTGCCAGAATAATCCAAACAATCTTTAGCTGCTGCAGGATGCCATTCTTCTTCCACTGAGAATGACATCCTAAACAATAAACCATCATTCCGGTGAATTCTCCGTCTTCCAAGTGTCTCCACCTTTCACTGTTTCCCACCACAGGGAGCATCAACCTGGTCAAAGACCCTTCGGTCCTGCCGTCTCCTCGGGTCATAACTGACTCCTGAGACCCACCACCCTTTCCCAACTCAAATTATTAGATCGGGTCTCCTGCTCTTTTGTTTCCAGGCTGTTTTGTGTTTGTTTGATAATTATGGGCGTCCGGTCTGCAAAGAAAGGGGAAACAAAGTTGGAAGGGGAGAGAAAATAGAGCAACTACAATGCTTCCACAAAGCTTTTCTCTCCTCCTTTCTCTTACCAATACCTCATGGTGCAACTTGACTCTCCCTCCTTTTAGCTGTGTGTTTATCCAAGCGTCTCCACGGGACCGGCTGATGTCACTCTTTACTGCACATCCTGAATTCCCATGCAATCCATCTTCTCACACAATCACACCTTACACACTCATTCACACAGAAACAGCTGGCGAACACAGAAACACATCTCTAAAAGAAGAGGCGTCTAAAGATTTTACTTGAAACAAAGTAAAAAGAAGCATTACATCAGAGATAGAATGAGGAGAAATAATGAAAAGTTATTATTAACTGGTTCTAAGCAGGTGGGTTTAAAGAAAGTCAGTGTTTCGGCCGTTTTTCAGTTTTCTGGAAGCTTGTTCCAGATTAGAGAAGCACAGAAGTTGAATGCTGCTTCTCCAAGTTTGGTTCTGGTTCTGGGGATGCAGAACAGAATCAGAAGACCTGAGCGGTCTGGAGGGTTGATACAGCATTATTTAATGTCTAATGTATGTTAATGTATTTTGGTGCTAAGCCGTTCAGTGAAGTGAAGCATCATTAAGATACTCAAAGTCTAAGGGTTTACACTTTGGAATGGGATTTAATGCACACAAGTACTAAAACATAAAACTTCAGTGGTTTAATAAGCAGCCATCTTTTCAAAAACTTTCTTTAACAGAGAAAAGAATAAACTATGAAGTCTTAATTCAATTATGTGTCAGTGAATTCAATACTTTAAAAACCGAGCCAAGTGAAAAAATAACAGGACAGAAATCTGGAAAAAAATCAAACCCATCTCTGTTTGTTCTTGGCTTTTTTCACGGCATTTTAGTGGATCTGCTTTAGGTAATGCAGACAGGAACATCCAAGGAACGCATCGCTGCTACGGAACATTTGAGTTTATTGTGTGAGCAAAGCATCAGCTGGGGAGCCGTGATGGAATCGCAATGAGAGGTTTGTCCCGGTGTCGGTGCTTTCTGTCCCAGCGGAGCCCACCCGGTTTGGTGCTGAGTCACGTTTACAGCCGGGGTCCAGAGCAGTTACTCAGCTGGTAACTCAGGTGACGACTGTTATGAGCTGGAAGTTCAGCTTTCAGGCCGACTGGTAGGAAACCCTGAAGTCATTCACACTCAGTGTTTCCATTGTCTGCTGTCTGTTTTTCAGCACTAAGGTTCCCCCACAACATCTGCTCACCAAGACATTAGAAAAGCTGCACAATTATTCACATCTGTGTGAGTTACGCACTGATAGCTGCTATTCAGGTTTTTCTACTGATATGAATTCAGTGCATCCTATTAAAACAGGATCAATTCAAACAGTTTTTCTGGATCATCACTGTTCTGGTTATGCTGAATATAAATATTGTTTATATACTTTAAAAAAGAGCAGAATGATAAAATCACCCTATTAGCACCTTAAATCAGATGTAAATTAACTGTAAATAATTTTGTTGTGTTGTACAGAGAAGGAGAATGAAAAGTCACAATAATGTTCCAAATATTTATCCCAAAACCATTCTGTTGACCACATAATTGCACTAATTTGAATTATGAAAATAAATTTGCTTAATGGAAACATGGCAATTTAAAAAAAAACTTCACATTTTTCACTAAAAGGTTTTAGCGTTAGGATGAGGTGTTTTTTCCATCTGTATTGAAATTAGTTTTTAATATATAACTAATATTTATATTTAGGAATCTCATAGAAACTGGGTAGGAGAAATGCAAACTAAATATAAATCTATAAAACAGATAGATTTATATCTGTAAGAGAAAGACAAATGATTAAAGCAACTGAGTTGAAAACATCACATTAGATTGTCAGCGTTTCCAGCAGCTCTGTTATAAAATCTGGATAGAGTTGTTTAACATCCCAGAATATTTATGCTACTTTACTGTGTTTGTGCACCATATGCAGTTGTTTAGTGATTCAGCAGGATGTGAAAGTCCTACATCAGCACTTCCCCTCCTGTCCATTAATGAGGGATTTTCCCCCAAATGCTACGGGCGAATAAATCAACTAATCAGCAACAAACAACAGGAACATTATCTGTAACATGGCAGCTGTGGCCGTCTCCGTGTTTATACCTAAAACAGATGCTCCACTCTCTGCACCGCATGTCATCCCAGCCAACATTGAATTACATGCTACCTTTCACCAACATCACTGGATCCTTGTTCGCGTATGGTAATAGGCCACTCTTCGTTGCCATCAGCTGTTTGGTGAATTGGACTCTGTCCCCGCCAGGTAAACTGATTCTCTGCATGATAAGACAACAACCACAGCAAAACAACAGCTCCTTGTGTCCAATTCTGTCTGTAAATCAAATAACTGCTTTCACAGGCCAGGGGGGATAAAATTACCCTCACCGCACACTTCTAGCTGTCAGCTGACCTCTAACTGACGGAACCGTCACCCCGGCTGGTGGACGACAAATCAGAAAAACCAAAACAGGGAAGAGTCCCAATCACATCTCTGCTCACTGTGATCTTGGATTTCATTTGTGGAAACAAGGGACGGCAGTGTCCGCGTTTGACTGAAGTTTCTCCCCGGGAACTTCCCTCCCTGTCGCCTCCAAGACGTCTAAGACTCAGAGTGACTCATCAGGTACGAAGAGTCTGAGCCGTCTCTCACCTCATCTGCATGTCGGAGTTTCTCTGCTGGTCGCTGAGAGATGGATGAGCTCATCAGGAACACAAACTCAGTCGTTTCTTTTCCGCAGACGGCGCTTTAAGTCAGTTATGGCACATTTCAGCAACAAGGCAGTTCAAAGTGGTTTACATCAGAAAAATGTCAAACAGTAACCAATTATGAAACAAGCAATAAACTTTAGATTTTGTCAAATGCCATCATCAAAATCATCAAGCAAATACACATCAAATATGTTGATCAGTGTTCAATTTACTACCAATCAAAGGCAACTCTAGATGAGGTTTTAGCCTTGATTTAAAGGAACTCATTATTTCAGCTGTTTTGCGGTTTTCTGGGAGTTTGCTTCAGATTTGTGGTACATAGAAGCTGATTGCTGCTTTTCCAGGTTTTCTTCTGGTTCTGGGGATGCAGAGCAGAACCAGAACCAGAAGACCTGAGAGGTCTGGAAGGTTGATACAGCAACAGCAGGTCCTTATTGGTGCTAAGAAGCTGTTCAGTGATTCATAAACTAACAAAACTATTTTAAAGTGTATTTTTTTATCTACAGTGAGCCAGTGTAACACTTGGATGAGTTTCTCTAGATCTTGCTGGGACATTAATCCTCTAATCATGATAGAAGGCCGACTTTGTAACTGTCTTTATGTGACTCTGAAGGCTCAGGTCAGAGTTCAGCTTCTAGTTTCCAGCTGGAATAACTGAAGCTGTGTCTTGACTCTAGATCTATAACTCTAGATCTTTGACTCTAGATCGTTTCTCTTTAGGCCCAGGGATAACTTGATCTGGAGAAAGTTTTGTCACGCCCACACAGTTATTGTTCTAGAATCTGGTCAGTGATTGGACGGTTCAGTCACCTGTCGACATCGTGCTGTAGAGCTGTGTATCGTCTGTGTAACCATGGTAACTAATCTTTGCTGTTATAACCTGAGCTAGTGGTAGCATGTAGATGTTAGGAGGGAAACTGAACTTTGATGATCCCCACATGTGACTTCTGCCTGTTCCGAGAAGCTACACACAAAGAAATCCCTGATCATTAGGTCAGACTGGAACCGGTCCAGTACTGGACCGGATAGTCCGATCCAGCTCTGCAGTCGCTTCAGTAAAATGTCATGGTCAACACTGAGGTCCAACAGAACCAGAACTGTGGTTCTCCTGCAGTACTGATTGGGACTCAGTCGGTTCTTTTCTGCAGTCGCCGGTTTGGGTCATTCTTAAGCAAGGTGCTTTATTTTAAGACCAAGCTGATCCCGGATCAGTGCTGAGGCTCAAACCTTCTGGCTTCTTGTTCCTGAGTCATCTCTGAAGACAAACGAGGGGAGTAAGGTTGCAACTAAAAACACATGTCTCAGCAGCTCTTTGTGTTCTTCCTTTCTCTGGCATCAGGTCTGGCATTTAATGAGACTAACCACATCCTTATTTACTCTGATAGAAACTCAGATCTCTGTTTCCAATCCAGGCTTTCATCACTTAACTCATCGATAAGAGATGGAGATGGACCGACCCGTACGGATCAGTATCACACACAGATCAGATAGATAAGCATAAAGAAACATTTTCTTCAGCTGGATAATTATACAGTCATACAATACTTCCTGCTACACTGCATTCTCTTACTGCAGCTATTTATACTGATCTAAATTCTAACTTTAAAACAAACGTTTTATCAGGCTGCAGATCAGTTTAATGAAGAACACTTTGCTCTTTGTTAAAGAAAGCCAAATTTTTACATTCGTTCAATTTGTAACCTAATGGATGGTTCTGCCCTCCTGTGGACGTTGCAGTAAATGTCAACGTCTCAGTAACATTAAATGTTTCATTGGTTTCAGCTGAAGGATGAAGTGAACTTTGACCCTTCAGGTTCATTGTGAGACTGGCTACTTCTGGAGATTACCATCCACAATGATACATGATGCATGGATGACATGAATTATGACAACATAACTTCATCTTTTGGGATAAATAAAGTATTTTTGAATCAAATTTATTTGAATATCCTTCAAACTTTGTCTCTAAGGTTTCAGACCTTTTTGAAATCTTTCATTTGGATTATTCACGGTTTCTCAAGGTCTTTCAGCTTTTCTGGACTCTAGCTCAGGGGTGGGCAACTCCAGGCCTCGAGGGCCGGTGTCCTGCAACTTTTAGGTGCATCTCAACTTCAACACACCTGCGTCAAATAATGAGGTCGTTAGCAGGACTCTGGATAACTTGACTGCACTTAGGAAGTGATTCAGCTGTTGGATTCAAGTGTGTTGGATCAGGGAGACAGGACACTGGCCCTGCAGGACCAGGATTGCTCACCCCTGCTCTAGCTGCTCTTCAATCGATTTTCAGATCAGTAATCAAATTTTTATGAATTCAGAGATACCAAGATTCACAAACAGAATCGAATTAAATATAAAATATTCAGTTTAGTTCAGTTCAGCATTGGGCCAACAACACATAACATGTTAAGGGACTTTACAAGACAAATAAGTGCATTTCCTCATACAGTGAGACAGATTCTCACTGTATAACACAGGACCAGATGCAGTAGATCAAACAATGCATTCAAAGATCTGAAGTGAAACGCATGGAGTTATTAACTTTGCAGCAATCCCTCATTCTGAGTCAAGCATGTGGTGACAGTGGAGAGCAACCACCAGCTTTTAACAAACTCATGTTCAGTATGAGCCACAACTAGCTGGAGGATGAGAAAGAGAAAAGCAGGTAGAAGAACTGGAACCAGGAGTACTTTCTATGACAAAGAAAACAAGTGATTCAACAAACCAAAGGGAGCAACAGGTTCTTCAGTGTCTTTGTCCAGAACAGAAACTCAGCTAAACACAGAAGCACCGGCCAGAGGCACGATCTATGGAAAGAAAAACCAAATCAGGATGAACTCCGAATCTCACCACTGGGATTCTGCAGGAACAAAGATGGACGGATGGAAAACAAAGAGGACAAAGTTAATGGCAGCTACCGCTATGTCAGTGACAGTCAGAAAGAGCAGAAGCTTCTTAAAGAGACAGGAAATTAAATTGCNTCTGACCAGATACTCTGATGTCACAAAGAAACCACTACTAAACACCAAAGAAAACAAAAAAAAGTCGAATTCAGATGAAATATCAAAACAGGAAAAGACTCAGGATGTGTCTTTGAGGAATATTCCTCTATTTGAAATGAAAAACTGCTCTTTGAACAAACAATCACACACTGGAGACTCTTGGCAGCTTCAGCATCTTTGTATCGACCTTCAATTTACTTCTTGTGTATGAAATAATCTGCTGTAACATGATTCTTATAACAAAGAATGTTTTATCTTCTAGTCGCCCTCATGTTTATTTGCCATTAAGGACTCGGTGTATCCTGGAATCTCATGGATGAAAAATCTACACTTAAAACGTTCTGATTATTGTCTCTGTGTTTCATTTCAGCAGCGAGTATCCACAAATAAAACAGCAGACATCAAAGGTAACGCCGGGCAAAGATTAATGGCTGTACATACTCCAGATACAAGTGTACTATGGGATATTTACGATCTGATGATTTCACTCCTCTTTTTGTGTGTGCTATAGTTCTTCTTTTGTTCTCTTTGCTTTTTAGGAAAAATCATCTTGTGTTTTTTCTTTTATCAGAGATCCTGGCAACACTTGAAAAGAAATGATTCCTGCTTATTTGAAGCGCCGGCCCCTGGGAGGTCGATTGTGTTTGAGCTAACCACAGTTGTCTGATATGCATGAGTTGCTGCACACATAAAAGCTGCTAATAGGCCTCATTTAGTGGTGCTAACCACCACTTCTGTGAGCTGCTGCCTTGTTGCTAAGACGCATCTTTGCTTTCACTTTTTCCACATGCGCGTTAAGGGTAAATCATTCCTTTTCACTTTACAACCTGCTTTTGTCACACAACTCAACATCTATTTAGAAGTTTTCGTTGACATCTTGCAAACCTGAACCAGAAATAACACTGTTCTGTTTATCGAGCGCGGCCAAGTAGGAGGCACCGCTGCACGAGTCGTGTATTACTTGGCTGAAATTTGGATCTTTTATCAGAAACTAGATCCTGCACTGTCAAAACAAATTAACAACTTTGTATACCTCAGGAAATTTACTACATACAGTAAGAGACATGGAGTCTGTAAATGTTGAGAAGACAACGCATGAATGGCGTAAGGTTTTGAAACCGGCGGATGCGGTTTCACAAATCTGCGTTTTTGTCTGCATTAGTTGGCAAATGCAACATTTCGAGGCTCTCGGACTGCAAAGCTGAAACTCTGTTTTCTTTGGAGGGAAGAGATGCTGAGAAGCGTTCTTTATGTGGATGCATCTTTGCACGTTATTAATGAGTTTTTGGCATTTTTTCTGCACATGCAGCCATCACAAATGAGGACTTTCTGTTCCTTTGGCTCAGAAATGCGATTATTGATGAATTAGATACAGAAACATTTATCTGGGAAAATATCTGGTTTTATTTTCCACATATTTGTTCTCTGTCACATAAATAGTGCTTTGCAAAGAAACTGGCTGATTTTTTGATTCCTTTTATAATTAATGTACTAATAGAAGATTTTTATTTATAAAATTTTAACCATGTGAAGCTGAAACTACCTCACTGACCTGTGGGGGCGCTCTACCAAGAACTACTGAAAGAAACAACATAAAAACATCTGAAGAACACACTGAGTAAAACTTCATGAAATGTATATGGAATGGAGTGGTGTCAGATTTTAATTGCTTTTATTTTTTATCTTTTGTATTTAACAAAAATCTGCAGCCAGACTGAACTCCAGTCCGTTTGCATTTAAACTCCGCTTCGTTTGTGGAGGTCTGAATGCAATCAAACTGATGCGGACCAAAACAGCAAACTCTGCCTACAAACCTGGGTGATATCTCCCAAAGCAGGAAGTGGACAACAGAGCAGGGCATTCTGGGTAAGTACAACCAAAACAAACGTGCTAGGCTAGCACCAGCGAGAAAAATAGCTTGTTGCCTTTTGCCAAAGACAAAAAAGAAATCATACAACCACTAAAATCTAATGCCATGTTTGTTTCCATTTCGTGAAAAAGAAAGTTGCGCTCTTTTTTTTTTTCGGGGGTTTTCATGTTGTTTCCTTCAGTGGTTCTTGGTAGAGCGCCACCACAGGCAAGTGGGGGAAGTTTTGACTTCACCTGGTTCTTTTTAATTCTGTAAAAAAAAAAAACAAATCCTATTAATTAAAAAAAAGTAGTCAACAGATCATCCCTAGACTGTACTGATGTTAAATCAAACATAAAGGCCTGAGCTTTTCACATGTTGATGTTAGAGGTACTTTTAGCTGTAGATGCTTTGCTACAATTGATTGAGTGTTTAGTGAAGGAATGCTATGTTGTTGCATTTTAGGCAATAAATTTTTTATTTTTTTCTTATTTGCATCTTTTAACATATTTCTTAGGTTGCACAAAAAGATTGAAGTGGTCAAATAAAAAATCTTTGATTTATTGCCAGAATAATCCAAACAATCTTTAGCTGCTGCAGGATGCCATTCTTCTTCCACTGAGAATGACATCCTAAACAATAAACCATCATTCCGGTGAATTCTCCGTCTTCCAAGTGTCTCCACCTTTCACTGTTTCCCACCACAGGGAGCATCAACCTGGTCAAAGACCCTTCGGTCCTGCCGTCTCCTCGGGTCATAACTGACTCCTGAGACCCACCACCCTTTCCCAACTCAAATTATTAGATCGGGTCTCCTGCTCTTTTGTTTCCAGGCTGTTTTGTGTTTGTTTGATAATTATGGGCGTCCGGTCTGCAAAGAAAGGGGAAACAAAGTTGGAAGGGGAGAGAAAATAGAGCAACTACAATGCTTCCACAAAGCTTTTCTCTCCTCCTTTCTCTTACCAATACCTCATGGTGCAACTTGACTCTCCCTCCTTTTAGCTGTGTGTTTATCCAAGCGTCTCCACGGGACCGGCTGATGTCACTCTTTACTGCACATCCTGAATTCCCATGCAATCCATCTTCTCACACAATCACACCTTACACACTCATTCACACAGAAACAGCTGGCGAACACAGAAACACATCTCTAAAAGAAGAGGCGTCTAAAGATTTTACTTGAAACAAAGTAAAAAGAAGCATTACATCAGAGATAGAATGAGGAGAAATAATGAAAAGTTATTATTAACTGGTTCTAAGCAGGTGGGTTTAAAGAAAGTCAGTGTTTCGGCCGTTTTTCAGTTTTCTGGAAGCTTGTTCCAGATTAGAGAAGCACAGAAGTTGAATGCTGCTTCTCCAAGTTTGGTTCTGGTTCTGGGGATGCAGAACAGAATCAGAAGACCTGAGCGGTCTGGAGGGTTGATACAGCATTATTTAATGTCTAATGTATGTTAATGTATTTTGGTGCTAAGCCGTTCAGTGAAGTGAAGCATCATTAAGATACTCAAAGTCTAAGGGTTTACACTTTGGAATGGGATTTAATGCACACAAGTACTAAAACATAAAACTTCAGTGGTTTAATAAGCAGCCATCTTTTCAAAAACTTTCTTTAACAGAGAAAAGAATAAACTATGAAGTCTTAATTCAATTATGTGTCAGTGAATTCAATACTTTAAAAACCGAGCCAAGTGAAAAAATAACAGGACAGAAATCTGGAAAAAAATCAAACCCATCTCTGTTTGTTCTTGGCTTTTTTCACGGCATTTTAGTGGATCTGCTTTAGGTAATGCAGACAGGAACATCCAAGGAACGCATCGCTGCTACGGAACATTTGAGTTTATTGTGTGAGCAAAGCATCAGCTGGGGAGCCGTGATGGAATCGCAATGAGAGGTTTGTCCCGGTGTCGGTGCTTTCTGTCCCAGCGGAGCCCACCCGGTTTGGTGCTGAGTCACGTTTACAGCCGGGGTCCAGAGCAGTTACTCAGCTGGTAACTCAGGTGACGACTGTTATGAGCTGGAAGTTCAGCTTTCAGGCCGACTGGTAGGAAACCCTGAAGTCATTCACACTCAGTGTTTCCATTGTCTGCTGTCTGTTTTTCAGCACTAAGGTTCCCCCACAACATCTGCTCACCAAGACATTAGAAAAGCTGCACAATTATTCACATCTGTGTGAGTTACGCACTGATAGCTGCTATTCAGGTTTTTCTACTGATATGAATTCAGTGCATCCTATTAAAACAGGATCAATTCAAACAGTTTTTCTGGATCATCACTGTTCTGGTTATGCTGAATATAAATATTGTTTATATACTTTAAAAAAGAGCAGAATGATAAAATCACCCTATTAGCACCTTAAATCAGATGTAAATTAACTGTAAATAATTTTGTTGTGTTGTACAGAGAAGGAGAATGAAAAGTCACAATAATGTTCCAAATATTTATCCCAAAACCATTCTGTTGACCACATAATTGCACTAATTTGAATTATGAAAATAAATTTGCTTAATGGAAACATGGCAATTTAAAAAAAAACTTCACATTTTTCACTAAAAGGTTTTAGCGTTAGGATGAGGTGTTTTTTCCATCTGTATTGAAATTAGTTTTTAATATATAACTAATATTTATATTTAGGAATCTCATAGAAACTGGGTAGGAGAAATGCAAACTAAATATAAATCTATAAAACAGATAGATTTATATCTGTAAGAGAAAGACAAATGATTAAAGCAACTGAGTTGAAAACATCACATTAGATTGTCAGCGTTTCCAGCAGCTCTGTTATAAAATCTGGATAGAGTTGTTGAACATCCCAGAATATTTATGCTACTTTACTGTGTTTGTGCACCATATGCAGTTGTTTAGTGATTCAGCAGGATGTGAAAGTCCTACATCAGCACTTCCCCTCCTGTCCATTAATGAGGGATTTTCCCCCAAATGCTACGGGCGAATAAATCAACTAATCAGCAACAAACAACAGGAACATTATCTGTAACATGGCAGCTGTGGCCGTCTCCGTGTTTATACCTAAAACAGATGCTCCACTCTCTGCACCGCATGTCATCCCAGCCAACATTGAATTACATGCTACCTTTCACCAACATCACTGGATCCTTGTTCGCGTATGGTAATAGGCCACTCTTCGTTGCCATCAGCTGTTTGGTGAATTGGACTCTGTCCCCGCCAGGTAAACTGATTCTCTGCATGATAAGACAACAACCACAGCAAAACAACAGCTCCTTGTGTCCAATTCTGTCTGTAAATCAAATAACTGCTTTCACAGGCCAGGGGGGATAAAATTACCCTCACCGCACACTTCTAGCTGTCAGCTGACCTCTAACTGACGGAACCGTCACCCCGGCTGGTGGACGACAAATCAGAAAAACCAAAACAGGGAAGAGTCCCAATCACATCTCTGCTCACTGTGATCTTGGATTTCATTTGTGGAAACAAGGGACGGCAGTGTCCGCGTTTGACTGAAGTTTCTCCCCGGGAACTTCCCTCCCTGTCGCCTCCAAGACGTCTAAGACTCAGAGTGACTCATCAGGTACGAAGAGTCTGAGCCGTCTCTCACCTCATCTGCATGTCGGAGTTTCTCTGCTGGTCGCTGAGAGATGGATGAGCTCATCAGGAACACAAACTCAGTCGTTTCTTTTCCGCAGACGGCGCTTTAAGTCAGTTATGGCACATTTCAGCAACAAGGCAGTTCAAAGTGGTTTACATCAGAAAAATGTCAAACAGTAACCAATTATGAAACAAGCAATAAACTTTAGATTTTGTCAAATGCCATCATCAAAATCATCAAGCAAATACACATCAAATATGTTGATCAGTGTTCAATTTACTACCAATCAAAGGCAACTCTAGATGAGGTTTTAGCCTTGATTTAAAGGAACTCATTATTTCAGCTGTTTTGCGGTTTTCTGGGAGTTTGCTTCAGATTTGTGGTACATAGAAGCTGATTGCTGCTTTTCCAGGTTTTCTTCTGGTTCTGGGGATGCAGAGCAGAACCAGAACCAGAAGACCTGAGAGGTCTGGAAGGTTGATACAGCAACAGCAGGTCCTTATTGGTGCTAAGAAGCTGTTCAGTGATTCATAAACTAACAAAACTATTTTAAAGTGTATTTTTTTATCTACAGTGAGCCAGTGTAACACTTGGATGAGTTTCTCTAGATCTTGCTGGGACATTAATCCTCTAATCATGATAGAAGGCCGACTTTGTAACTGTCTTTATGTGACTCTGAAGGCTCAGGTCAGAGTTCAGCTTCTAGTTTCCAGCTGGAATAACTGAAGCTGTGTCTTGACTCTAGATCTATAACTCTAGATCTTTGACTCTAGATCGTTTCTCTTTAGGCCCAGGGATAACTTGATCTGGAGAAAGTTTTGTCACGCCCACACAGTTATTGTTCTAGAATCTGGTCAGTGATTGGACGGTTCAGTCACCTGTCGACATCGTGCTGTAGAGCTGTGTATCGTCTGTGTAACCATGGTAACTAATCTTTGCTGTTATAACCTGAGCTAGTGGTAGCATGTAGATGTTAGGAGGGAAACTGAACTTTGATGATCCCCACATGTGACTTCTGCCTGTTCCGAGAAGCTACACACAAAGAAATCCCTGATCATTAGGTCAGACTGGAACCGGTCCAGTACTGGACCGGATAGTCCGATCCAGCTCTGCAGTCGCTTCAGTAAAATGTCATGGTCAACACTGAGGTCCAACAGAACCAGAACTGTGGTTCTCCTGCAGTACTGATTGGGACTCAGTCGGTTCTTTTCTGCAGTCGCCGGTTTGGGTCATTCTTAAGCAAGGTGCTTTATTTTAAGACCAAGCTGATCCCGGATCAGTGCTGAGGCTCAAACCTTCTGGCTTCTTGTTCCTGAGTCATCTCTGAAGACAAACGAGGGGAGTAAGGTTGCAACTAAAAACACATGTCTCAGCAGCTCTTTGTGTTCTTCCTTTCTCTGGCATCAGGTCTGGCATTTAATGAGACTAACCACATCCTTATTTACTCTGATAGAAACTCAGATCTCTGTTTCCAATCCAGGCTTTCATCACTTAACTCATCGATAAGAGATGGAGATGGACCGACCCGTACGGATCAGTATCACACACAGATCAGATAGATAAGCATAAAGAAACATTTTCTTCAGCTGGATAATTATACAGTCATACAATACTTCCTGCTACACTGCATTCTCTTACTGCAGCTATTTATACTGATCTAAATTCTAACTTTAAAACAAACGTTTTATCAGGCTGCAGATCAGTTTAATGAAGAACACTTTGCTCTTTGTTAAAGAAAGCCAAATTTTTACATTCGTTCAATTTGTAACCTAATGGATGGTTCTGCCCTCCTGTGGACGTTGCAGTAAATGTCAACGTCTCAGTAACATTAAATGTTTCATTGGTTTCAGCTGAAGGATGAAGTGAACTTTGACCCTTCAGGTTCATTGTGAGACTGGCTACTTCTGGAGATTACCATCCACAATGATACATGATGCATGGATGACATGAATTATGACAACATAACTTCATCTTTTGGGATAAATAAAGTATTTTTGAATCAAATTTATTTGAATATCCTTCAAACTTTGTCTCTAAGGTTTCAGACCTTTTTGAAATCTTTCATTTGGATTATTCACGGTTTCTCAAGGTCTTTCAGCTTTTCTGGACTCTAGCTCAGGGGTGGGCAACTCCAGGCCTCGAGGGCCGGTCTCCTGCAACTTTTAGGTGCATCTCAACTTCAACACACCTGCGTCAAATAATGAGGTCGTTAGCAGGACTCTGGATAACTTGACTGCACTTAGGAGGTGATTCAGCTGTTGGATTCAAGTGTGTTGGATCAGGGAGACAGGACACTGGCCCTGCAGGACCAGGATTGCTCACCCCTGCTCTAGCTGCTCTTCAATCGATTTTCAGATCAGTAATCAAATTTTTATGAATTCAGAGATACCAAGATTCACAAACAGAATCTAATTAAATATAAAATATTCAGTTTAGTTCAGTTCAGCATTGGGGCAACAACATATAACATGTTAAGGGACTTTACAAGACAAATAAGTGCATTTCCTCATACAGTGAGACAGATTCTCACTGTATAACACAGGACCAGATGCAGTAGATCAAACAATGCATTCAAAGATCTGAAGTGAAACGCATCCAGTTATTAACTTTGCAGCAATCCCTCATTCTGAGTCAAGCATGTGGTGACAGTGGAGAGCAACCACCAGCTTTTAACAAACTCATGTTCAGTATGAGCCACAACTAGCTGGAGGATGAGAAAGAGAAAAGCAGGTAGAAGAACTGGAACCAGGAGTACTTTCTATGACAAAGAAAACAAGTGATTCAACAAACCAAAGGGAGCAACAGGTTCTTCAGTGTCTTTGTCCAGAACAGAAACTCTGCTAAACACAGAAGCACTGGCCAGAGGCACGATCTATGGAAAGAAAAACCAAATCAGGATGAACTCCGAATCTCACCACTGGGATTCTGCAGGAACAAAGATGGACGGATGGAAAACAAAGAGGACAAAGTTAATGGCAGCTACGGCTATGTCAGTGACAGTCAGAAAGAGCAGAAGCTTCTTAAAGAGACATGACATTAAATTGCAAAGTCTAATTCCTTTTTCCCCTTTAATTTCTGCATTTTTGACTTTTCCTTTACAATCACGTGGACTGCCAACAGATTACAGTACAAACAGTAAAAGGCTAAATGTAAATCTTTCCATTACGTAATCTCCCACAATTACAACTTACAATAAATGTCATCAAAACTTTAGTTTACCGCAGTGTCCCTCCAGAGTACAGTTATACTGACAACATGATGAAGCAGTTCGACCTTCTTATCCCAACAGTGAAACAAAAACTCATCATTTGAGGCGCTGACATGTTCACTGACAGATATTTAATTTTGAGGGATGAACTAGGATTTTGAGCAGGAGACGGACGTTTGCAGATGTTTTTCTGTTTTGAGAGATTCGCTTACTGCTTTGTAAATAATACTGAAGATGATTCGAGAAAAGCGCCAAAGCCACTGAAAAAAGCTGAAAAACGTATCACTAGTTTTAGAAAACTAAAAGAAAGCTAACTTTTCTTTTAGTTTTCTATTTAAAAGATCCTGGAATGTCTCAGTCTGCTCTGTAAACATAAATCTAACATGTTTGTTTCTTGTTGATTGCAGCAGAAACCAGCCGGTCGCTTGTTTTCAGTCAGCCCATGAAGCCATGCTTCCCAGACGGCTGATCGCAGTTCACCACAGCGCAGCTGCCAAACAGAGACGCTTCCTCACGCCGTGTTTGTCCAAAGCTGTTTCAGCGCCTCCAATTTCTATTTCGGTCTGTTTGGGATACAGATAAACGTGTCTCATGTGTGAAACCAGAACTTTAACTTGTCTGCCGCGGCTCATCACTCGGGTAACAGATTTCCTTCGGTTGAAGAAGAAGCTCAGATAATTAGTTCTTCGTGAACGTCGCTGAAGCTTTAAACCGCAGAGCGAGGAGCATGAGAGCGCTTCTCTTTCAAATGCAGCCAGCATCCGTCTGCAGAGGCTCATCTTTCTCTCAACACGCACCAGCGGGGGTTTCATCCCTCAGCACGTCCGACCCGTCAGCCAACAAAGCTGTTGTTCTAATTGTTATCATTTGTTCCGCGTTAGTTCGGTCCAGTAAACATGAGCATCGTGGTGAGGTTTGCTTGGGAAAATTCCTACCAACCATCTTCACTGTCTGCTGCTGCTGTTGTATTTTAAATTACAAAAGTTTTAAAGATTAACCTCTAATTTATTTGTCTTCTAGGCTGTCAGATTTTTCTGTGCAGGACTTTCTGTACTGGCTTCAGTCTTACCTAAACAGGAGCTTCTTCATTGGAGCTGACAGAAATGACATGCGGTGTAATCCAAGGTTCAGTCCCGGGTCCCCTCCTGTTAATACCCAGATTATAACATGAAATAAGTTTAGTTACCAGCTATGCAGACGATGCACAGCTCTACATGTCACCAGGTGACTCTGAACCATCCAATCACTGAACAGTTGCTTAGAACAGAACTTTCTCCAGATGAACAGAAACAAATCTGAAGTTTTTCTTTGGACCTAAAGAGTAAAGACCCAGAGTCAGGATGCAGCTTCAGTTGTTACACCGGGCAACTAGAGATCAGGCTGAAATCTGGCTGCAGTGATGAACTCTGACCTGAACCTTCACAAGATGGGCCTCCAGGATTGAAGGACTAATGTCCAATCAAGATCTAGAGAAACTCATCCCTGTGTTTATGTTGTACGCTTTGAACTCTCCTTCATTTACCTGGGTGTCTGTCAGTCTTTTGGGTTTCTAGACGTCCCAGGCCAGCAGGGGACACTCCGCAGCTGCTTTTACCTCAATCTGGCCATAAAAGTTAATTTTAAAACATATTTAAACAACAATCTGATGCAAAAGTGATGAACATTTTTAAATGCTGGAAATTTACTTGAACGTTTATTGTTGCTTTATTAACGTTTCCCCTGATTCTCCAAACTGAGATCACAGTGAGTTGTGTCGCGTACTTACAGTAGTAACTTAAACAACCAGGTAAGATCCTGCCTGCTCAGAATTATATCACACAACCCCACTTGAAAGGAAAAGAAAAAAAGCGGCTACTTTAACAATCCCTTTGTGCAATCCTCCATGAGTTAAACCTCTTATTTTGGTTTACACAACATACACACTTCCCTAAGTGAAACTAAAACATTCGGTCGCATGAACCAAGCTGTTGTTTTTGGGGTTTTCTTCGACCACATGAAGTGTTGCAATGCAGATGAGAGTTTACTGCATGTTTAGAAAATTCATCTCAGAACTGTTTGGACTCATAAATCTCAGCCCTGCCATCCATGTGTGATTATTGGATTTCCTTTTTCCCCTTTGTTTTAGGTGGTTCTGAGCAACCATGATGGATTTGGTCTTTAATTATATTTAGCAAAGGGAAAAATATATTTTAACAGCCATGCATGAAGGAGGAACCATAGAAGTTGAACTTCTGGAAAAACTCACCAAGTCTGTGATGTGACAGAGCAGAGCCCAACAATAAAAGCATGATTTGGTATCTATGGCTGACACGGATTTTATTATTCCCCATCCAATGCTAGAACATGATGAAATGCCACTTGTGATTAATATGTAATTTCCATTTCCGAAGCCAAATTGCTTTTTAAAAAACATGAAATTAAAGAGGAGGTATTTATTGAAAGACATCTGGGATAAAAATTATCTTATTTGGATGATATGCATCTATAAAGATTTTCATATCGGTGTAAATCTTGATTACTTCAAGACCTTTGCATGTGTGTGTATGAATGTTGCTTCTCTTATTTTACCACAATGCTTCAGTTATTTCACACCTACAGCTATATGAACCAAACAGACTGACAAACACTCCACACTAATTCAAATGAAGAAAATATTCATAGGCAGAATTTAAATTTAATTTAATTACTTCTGCTGCTTATGTTTGCTCTGGGAAAACTTTTCATTTATAATGTAGCATATCTGCAAATAAATGCCTTTCTGGATACATATCAGTGGAACAGCTCGGTTGGTTAAAGACTACAGTTTATTTATCTCATTTTATACTCACAAATTGAAAATATTTTATGCACATTCCCAACAGACGTTGGAATTCCAAGTTGGAAAGTCGTCGGTTTCTCATATTCCATCTGATCTCATCCATAAAAATCCTGCATGGTTACCTTGCTTATAAAACATAAACAGTTGCACAACAATACATAAAAACTCTTTTCTTCCTTTGGAAATAATTGATCACAAAATTTCTTCAAACTTCTAGAAAACTCAGCTGAAGAACCTCCGTTTGAGAACCGGTTCTACTCGGTCCGTTTTCAGTTCAATCCGTTTAGGAGAAACAAATAAGTGGCCACCAGAGCTGAATGGAGATTTGGATTTTTTCTGATGATAAACAGGAATTATCACTGACTTGATGTACCTGAATGCATCAAGGCAGTACCAGTCCATTTTGGACTGGTTGAAGGCTCCATGCTGCTGGATTTGAACCTTTGTTGATTTTTTCCTCCAGTACCAAGGATAACCAATACTGGGTTATAACCAGTTATAACCAATACTGGGTTATAACAAGTTGTAACCAATACTGGGTTATAACCAATATTGGGTTATAACCAGTTATAACCAATACTGGGTTGTCCTTGGATGGGAGTAATTTAATTCAGTGTAAACCCAAAAGCTTTGACCCAAATCATACAGTTAAAAGGTAAAAACTGAGGCAATATATGTAAACTTCTGCATAAAAAAAAAAAAAAAAAAAAAAAAAAAAAAATGTTTTTGGAAAGTTTTCTGCCATTTATTTAGCAAATAGAACTAATTTTAGTTTTTTTAAAAAAGGAGATTGATCTGATTTAACTTCAGGCAGTGAGGAAAAAATACCTGTGCCTTTTTATTCCGTGTGTAAACTTTCAACTGGACATTTGTCTTATAGAAATTGTTGAAAGTAAATCATTGGATTAAACTCTATTCTTGTGTTAAAATATTTTTACTCTTCCAATAAATGTCTTCAAATTAAAATGGTTAAATATTTAAAGATAATTCAGATTTAAATTAAGCTGCTGAAATAAAAATATCTCCAGACTTCCTGTATATTTCTACGTCAGGTGCCATGGAGTCGAGGCCGGCTTACAGAGTGCGCCGTCCATCATCACAGCACAAAGCGCTCCGGTTTCAGAGATCGTCTAAGTATTGCAACAATTACGGTATGAGAGGAAATGGAAAAGATGGGACACAGAGCCATGTAAATATCTGTGCCAACAGCCCAGAGACTTCTCCCTGGTCTCTTTCATTAGGTCCTACAGCTTGAAGATCAAAGCCCAATCAGGCTGATGTTCCTCAGGAGAGAAGACTTCATGCACAGATGCTGCTGTCCTGATTACACTTTATGGGCCATGACTGGATCCAGTTTGGAGGCGACAGTGACGGGACAGATTCTTGGGACACACAAACTCAGCACAGCTCAATCCAAATGCTTTATTAAACATCTTAAAAGCATTTCCTCTCATTCATCACCATTTGCGGTCATCGGCAGAGTAAACACCGAGCTATTCCAGGCAGCTCCGCTATTTCATTTGATTCCGCTGTTACTCATAGTTTGGGCTTTGCACACTCCCTTCCCGACCACTTCAAAGGCGGCTCCCTTGTAGGTCGCGACGCAGAGGTCGTCGGTGCGCAGCTCAGGCTGAACCTGCTCCCACACTTTCTTTTTAGGGTTCAGCTCCTTGTCTGGTTCACCTGAAACGGAGGAAAACAAAGTCTGAACCCGAGTTCTCCTGAAGCAAACAGCTGGTTCCTGCTTCCAGAACCCTTTTCCCCTCCTTGTGTAACCTGTAGAGAACACAACTTCAATACACTTAGTTTGACTTTCCGTCATGTTCCATTTGAGCCTTGGCCCCATAAAACGCCTGTTTGTTCTCAGCGGTAATCTAAACCATGCAAACCCGAGTTGATCTCAGGGAAACGGAGAGGTGAGGTTCTCATTCCACCATTCTGATCTTCTTTAGCATCTGTCAAAACTCATGCAACCATGTTTCATTTCTGGAGGCTGGCTTGCAGCTAATCAAATCAGAAGCTTGAAAGAGCTTCTAATTGGGAACTTGTGTTGATGTTTGGGTTCCAGCAGACATCCTCGGCCGTTTCAGGGAGTAAAAGTGAGCTGCAACCGCTCACCTTTTGGGAAATGTGAGTAATTAGACAGTGTGTTGGCACTGCAGGGTTTATTGGGGAAAAGAAAGTAAACAGGAGGTGAGCAAAAACCCTCTGTGTATTTTTGTTGTTTTTACAAGAGTCTTAGAGGGATCCAATTAGTTGAACATGTTGGCCTAAATATGCTGTAATTTTCCTATTGACTAAAAAAAATTGCAGTTTAAACAACATGGCAACGTCCGTGTGTGTTCTACCTGGGCTGCAGTCACATGCAGAGACTGTTACAGTTATTATATGAGAACATGGCTAAAGAAGGGACTAAGAGCCAGGAGACAGTGTGTAATAACTGTTATTTTAAATCATTAAATCATTCCTCTAAATTAATTTGTCCACATGTAAAGTGCAAATTTAAATGCTATTTTGTAAACTTGATGTTGGCTAAACATCTACGTTGAAGTTTTGGCTTTTTGGAATTCTTCTGAGATTCATGCTCTTATTTTGAAGTCCGTTTATGCAGCACTTCCGCTTCCTCTACTGTCCTCCTGTCTTTTCATCCAATAAATTTTATTTAAACTCTTTTTGTTTGTTATAAACAAACAAAAACATTTGTTTTTTTGTTTGTTTACAAACAGCCAGGAGTGTTAATGAAACAAAAACATGGAAAAATTCACATATATGTAGTTTTTTGAGCGCCTTCTCATGTTCACCTTGTTACTTTTGGAGGGTATAAACATGGCTGAAATTAGCTCTTTAGCTAGATTCCATGCTGGTGTTGCTCTTTAGCATTAGCTTTCACTGAATGACATGTTGGTGCTTTAGCGATAGCAGAACTAATTTTTATGATTAGGGCTTTAGGGTGAGTGCAACAAACTTTTTGGCTAATGGTGCTCACTACTGGTTTTCATCTTGATAACCCAGACTGATGACATCTGGCCGCCCTTCCTGCAAACTCACAGGGCTGAAGTCCAGAGATCTCTGTCGTCCTACAGCAACTACAAGTGATGCTTCCTCATGTGTTTAGTATCAGCTGAAGAGAAGAAGAACAGCCTGAAGGGATACAGTTGGAAACGCAGGGATCACAACTTCCTGTTTTCATCCTGAAAACAAAGAGTGTGCTCCTTCTCTTAGAAAGCTTCTTATCCCTCAACTTCAGCTGCATCCCTGCTCCAACACCTGAATTAAATGGAGGGATTCCCTCATCATTCCATCGCTGTTTATTGAATTCAGGTGTGCTGGAGATGGGATGCACCTAAAAGCCACAGGATGGCGGGCATGGGCACCCTGCTGTCGTTTTTGCACGCTGCTTTAATAGACAGGAAGTTAACGAGACGCGGTTTCCTTTCAAACCTCGTTCACTTGGATCAAACCTAAGAGAAATAATTAGGACGCTCATTTCCTCAGCAAACTGCAACAAGACGGTCAGGTTACAGTCTGAGCGACGACGGCTGATTGGCCGTTAAGCCCAGCAGTCACAGTTCATTTAAACAGCAGCAAACAGAACCCTGAGGTGGGTTTAGAGACCCGTTCTGTGGCGTCTTCAAGCGTTCAAGCCCATGATGTCATTTCTGTTTTAATGGCACCCCTCATTTCCTAAAGATAGGAACCATTTGTGGACTCTAAGGAAGGTTTCATGACCCATAGATTCCCATTCTTCTGCACGGACACACACCTGGAAAGCCTTGGACACTGACTCTGTCCCCGGGGACGGATCCGCTCGGAGGGTCCAGGATCTCCACTTTGTCTGGCGAGCTGGCACACATGACCATGGCCTGGGACACCACGCCTCTCATCTTGGCCGGTTTGAGGTTACACAGCATCACCGCCATCCGGTTCTGCATCTGCAGGGAAAACCGAGTCAGAAAGTGAAATTTGGATCCCAGTTCTTCGGTTCTGTTTGCGGCCCGTATCAGGAGAAACAAACAGGAACTTCTCAAACATTCCCAAAAAATCCTTCATTGAGGCAAAGACAAAGCATTTCATAAAATAATGTTATCTTTTGAGATATCACAACAGAAATCAGAAAACACTGTCGTGTTTTCGTCTGTGGGCAGTTTGGCAGCATAAACACCCAGATATTCTAAACTGAGCCGTAATTATTGAAAATTCCCCAAACACTTCTCCCAATATCATCCAGTCCAAGTCCTGGGATTAAGACTTAGGCCAATGATTTATTTATGGTCAGCAGAACAGACATAAAACCAGTGATGTATCACCTCCTGTCTCTGACTGCTGGTAGCTGGACAGATTGACGGTAATAAGCTGTTTATCTAAATCTATTCACCAGGATGTCAAACAGGAATTTCGCTGCAGATTTACCGACTGATCCGCAGACCGATGGAAACGGTCTGCAGCGTCTCTGCAGCGACACAGAAAAATATTACCATACATTAATTAAGACACAGAGAAGATTACATCCTGAAACAGTTTTGGCAACAAAAATACTGTTAAATGAACCAAAAGGTATCCAGAAAATGTTCCAGTGACAAGAACTGCCCAACATCCCCATAACAGGAGCTATTATTGGGAAACAAATTATTATGGTTAATTTTGATTCATTAATTACATAGATTTTAATGCATACATTTTTAAAAATGAAATTAATCAAAATTAATTTGTATTTTTTTTAATAAAAATGATGTGATGGATGACAAAGCCGGATGGAGTTAAATAAGTTCCAGCGTGTCAAACGGATCGGGAACGCCGTCTTTCACTCCAAAAGGTTAATTTAGAAGAAGCACTTCCCTCTGTGAAGGCTGTTTTCAGTGAGAACTGCACCAGCATCAACTCCACGGATAAAAGCAACACCACCTGCTTGGTGCAACTTTAAGAGCTGATTTATAGTTAAACTGTTTGTATCAAACGAGCAGTGAGGAAGAAGTTATATTTCTTCAATATTTCCTCAGAATATTGTGAGGCTTGTGACTGTCATCTCACACACACTCGCTCAATAACTGCTCTGACACACGCTTGGCTCCGTGTTGCAACTTGATCTCTAAATAATGTCTTCCAGTAACATGATTACCTCGTCATATTGTCACATTTCCTGTCAACATTTTTTCAACACAAAGACCCGGCTGGTCAGCTGTCCTGATGTTGTTATTGAAATCTGGGCAATAAAATATTTTAGTTTTATTATTTGAAAAAGGAGTTAAATGATTTGTTTATTTTAATTTTTATTGTATTTTTAATATTGTATAAAATAAGATAAAGTTGTTAAATAAAAAATGTGTCAATTTGTGTCAGAATATTTAACAAATTAATCGATGACTAAAATCATTTTCACTTGCAGCGTTTATATTCATCATAGGATGGAATCAGAATTTGTCTGTACGTTTTGTATTCATGTCAAGTCTGACAATAGATAAATATATAATAAAAACCCTAAAAGTTCAGTTAGGTTTTGTTTCGTATCATCAGCAGCCCTCACCCAGCCGCCCCTCGGCCAACTCTCTAAGCCGTCCTGGTTGTGTGTCGACCATCACTGGATCATCCCAGGAGACGACCAACAGATTTGCCTCTAAATGTCTGATTTGTCAGCGTTTAGTGGTTTAATGAACAATAAACTGCATAAAATGTTCAGGTTCCTGCTGGAAGTGCAGAAACTATGGATGCAGAGCCAAACCTGATTTATTTTAGACCAACATAAATGTTATAAAGGATACTTTAGTACTTCAGAATTACTAAATTACTTACAATTCTTTAATACTTTCACATCCATAAACGTATCTGTTCAAAGCAGTTTGGGTTGAATCTACAGAATAATTTAGAGTTATGATAATGCATATTTAAAAGCTGTTATTAAAGCGTTTGTGGTTAACGAGGATCCGACCTGCGTACCTGTTCCAGAGGGATGTGCTTGACCAGTCCGCTGACCACGGTACGGGGCGCCGCCTCGCCCACATCCACCTGCTCCACATACAGGCTGTCGGCGTCCGGATGCTTCTCAGCTGTGATTATACGGCCAACACGCAGGTCCAGACGGGACACGTCCACCTTGGCGTCCTCCTGGCTTGGAGCCGCTGCCTTCTTCTCTGCTTTCTCACCTGAAAGCAGAAAAACTCCAGTGAAAACCATGAAACCAGGCGGTTTGCAGGAAGGTCAGGCTGGTCTGAATGTGGCCAAAGACGAGCAGCTGGGGCTGATTTCATGCTCTATAATTGTGCATATCAATACAAATATTTGTTTAAAAAGATGAATGGGCCCCAAACTGATACTGGCCTTATGAATATCACAGAAATTAAAAACCACTTGAAACAATGCAGGACATTTTTGTTGGAATCTGATTAAATTTCCTCCCAGAACTGGAACCAGACCGGTTTGATGAATGGCCGGAGGAAGGCCTCGAGTTAACCTCAGCGGTTCCTTTTCCAGGACGATAATCAGAACAACGTCTCCACCTGAACACAGCCGGGGGAGAGAAGGTCTTCCAGCACAAATTACACCGAAATCTGGAGGCTGGGATCTTCAGGATGAGAAAGACGTCAGAAACGTTCAGAACGAGACGCAGCAAAACCAAACATCACTGACTGAGCGCCGGGACTTTCCCCGATTATGTTTCCTCTGATCCCAGTCCTTTATAACTCAGATATAATGTTTAAACAAAATACACTCAGTATTAATTGGATGAACGAATGAACGGACAGAGCCTGTAACAATCTGTTGCCTGATCATAAATCTGAACATTAATAAATAAACGTTACATTTTTAGCTCTTATCTTCTTTGATCTTAGAATCTCTGGATGTTTTGTTTTCCTTCCTGGAGTCAAATAGAGGAAATAAAACCAACAGCAGCTGAGACCATTAGTCATTTCAGCCATAATTAATCATCCCCACTGATCAAAACCCAACAACCTCCTCCACTTTCCTCCACCAACCTTTTTTCTCCTGCTTCTTCTTCTTGGGTTCGTCTTTGGGTTGGGGGTTCTGGGCAGCAGAGGGCAGGGAACCAGAGGCTGGAGCAGCAGCCGGTTTGGGAGGAGCGGGCTTCGAACCCACATCAGCACCGGCGTCACCCGTCGGCATGGCAATGTCCCGCACTGCAGGGAGAACAACAGCAGAGACGGTTCAGACGATCTGGTCCAGTCAGTCCAGTCCAGTCCAGTCCAGACCGGACAGTCCAGTCCAGACCAGTCCAGACCGGACAGTCCAGTCCAGACTGGTCCAGACAGTCCAGTCCAGACTGGTCCAGACAGTCCAGTCCAGTCTGGTCCAGACAGTCCAGTCTGGTCCAGATAGTCCAGTCCGGTCCAGACCAGACAGTCCAGTCCAGTCTGGTCCAGACAGTCCAGTCAGGTCCAGACAATCCGGTCCGGTCCAGTCCGGTCCAGACAGTCCGGTCCGGTCCAGAGGCGGCTGCACCACCCAGACCAGCTAAATGACCCAGAGAGGTTTTATTTACTCAGGCAGTGGGAGGACGGCCGCCTGAAGCAAACACTCTAATGACAGCGTGTCGCCGCTGATGGAGAGGAGGGCAGCGAAGACGGAAAACAACGAGCGGCGGCCGGCGCTCCGCCCTCCAGGAGAAATGACCCGTCATTTGGGGCGCCTGATGTTTGAACTACCACAACATGCAGAGCCGGAGTCGGACAAACATCGGTCTGCAGGAATGCCTCCGTCGCCACGATGCGTTCAATTACCTTAATTCTATGTTAAGATCTGAACTATTCGGTTTACTAAAGCTGCAGGCAGAAGAAGCTTCAGGTCTCCTGTGTTTTTCTGACAGTTAATAGAAACTTATTTCTTTGGCAAAAACAAAAAAGATGAACTACTCAACTTTTGTGACCAGATGCACTGGAGTCAATCAGAAACCCACTGATAGCCGACGAAGGAACAAACACCGAACACTGGTGGCTTGTGGTTTAATCCTTTTAGTTTGAGGAAATTATAGATTTAAGACTTTAAAAGAACTGAAGAGATGCAAACTTTGAGCCGAGATGGTGACATGAGTTTGAATCTTCAGGGTGTGGTGCTAGCTAAATCACAACCTGTTTTCATGAGTACAGCCAGTAAAATTTTACTGTAAGCTGTGCATATTGTTATTTAATTGCTAAGCAATATTTCTTCTTAAATTGGCCCAAAATATTACAAGATTTGGGTTAACTTCAGTCATAAAACATAAACTATCCTTCAAACAGTTCACCCTCTGCAGTTGAAGTTTGGATGTGAGAATTTGGGGTGAGGAGCGCCGCAGCACCCCCTGCTGGATGTCAAGACATGCGCATCTAAAAGTAACAGAAACGCACCAACGTTCCCCTGTTGGTGTGCATGTTTCAAACTTAATGATGAAGTTGTTCTGTGATAAATTCTAAAAACAGCACAGACTCTATGGCGTTGGTAAAACAAGAGGGAGGAGGAAACACTGGAATTATAGAAATTCAGCATTTTTAAAACATGAATGTAATTTTATAGAAAGAGCTTTAATTAATCTATCTTCCCAGATGACAGAAGCTAACGCTATCTGTTTAAATATTAGCCTCACATCAAGGCCTCTCTCTCAACTGGATAAAAAAGTGTCTAGTATTTTCGCATCGAGTTTGACATTTTAACACGCCGTCAGTCACCATGTACTCCAACCATTCTGACTTGACTCCAGACTTAAAGTTACAGAACAAAGTCAGACTTCTCTGTGAACTGAAACCCTGTTTGATCACAAGACGATTTACTGAAGCAACCGATGGATAATTTCCCTGCAGGGCACTGAAGTCGGGTTATAAAGTTGGTCTTTTAATCTCTAAACCAGATCAGAGGAGCCCTGACAGTATTTATCTATGTGTGATTGAGCTAAGCAATCAACCGTGATCCCGATTGGAAGAACGTTGTGTCCAGTGTGTTGGAACACATTCCTGAAGATTTCCAATTTTACCCAATTAAACGACTTATTTCTTCCAGACCGATTTCATTCCCGCAAGTCCCTCATGGAAAAGGTCGATGCATGCGAGATGCACAACTACTGGCGGACATGTTGTCCTCATCAGTCCAAGTCAACATACCCCCTCTCCTTTTTTCTCTCTCCAGCAGCTGTTTCTTCAGCTCCTCGATGTCGTTCTTCAGCTTGGCGTTCTCCGCCGTCAGTCTCTTCTCCTCTCTCACGCTGGCCTGGACCGCTGCAACAAAAACACCCTTAAATATATAAATTACTCAGAAGGGTTTGTGTTAAAATAAAAGTTGTTGATCTTCAATTAAACCTTTTTTCACTAAACAGACGTAGAGAACAGAATGAGTCCATTTTCAATCAAAAGCTGGAACTTTTCTTTCTAGACAAATCTGCACTATGAATCTAAATTTAAATAAAATCACGATTTTGCACACATTGAGTATGTTGTGATGCTTTAATTTAAATTAAAATGAGGGAAATCATATTTCCGGATCTGAATCAGAGCCCACCGCCCCCTTGGAGTGGTGTGAAAAAGTGTTTGCCTCCTTCCTCATTTCCTATTCTTTTGCGTGTTTGTCTCATTTCAGTGTTCTGGAACATCAAACCAATTTAGATACTAGCCAAAGACTGCACAAGCAAACAGGAAAGTCAGTTTTTAAATGAAAGTGTTCAACCTGCATGTTTCTGTGTGAAGAAGTGGATAAAAACAGCCTGCATGGCAGCGATTCAAGATGAAACCACTGCTGAGAAAGAAGAACATTACGGCTCGTCTCAGTTTTCCAGAATATCTTGATGATCTCCAAGACTTTTGGAAAAATAGTCTCTGGACTGTCGAGACAAAAGTTTAACTCTTTGGAAGGTGCGTGTCCCGTTACATCTGGTGTAAAAGTAACACTGTATTTTAGAAAAGGAACGTCAAACCGACAGTGAAACACGGTGGTGGCAGTGTGATGGCCTCCAGTCCTCCAATGCGCCTGAATTACAACAATTCTGCAAAAACCAAGTGGCCAACTTCAAAACGGAAATGAGCCGAAACTGAAATTTATGACGATGACCAACGTCAATTTTCCCATGTAGGTATTTAGGTATTTTTGTGTTTTAGAAAAAAAAGAACATTAGTTTTTGTATCTTTGGCTGTATGAAGGTAAGGTTTGTTCATGTCTGTTTAAAGCGCTGCGCTGTGTGTACAGTGTGTAGTCACTTGACTTCACCCCATGCAGTCTGTAAGAAGAGAAAGAGACAGTGAGGCTGAGAAAATGGAAAACTTTCAAATGATGCGCCGATAGAGCCGGTCAAGGAGGAAGAGGAGGGAGAGGAGGAAGATGAGGGAGAGGAGGAAGAGGAGGGAGAGGAGGAAGATGAGGGAGAGGAGAAGCGCATTTCCAAAAAAGGGGTTGTCAATAGTTTGACAATATTTGGCAACGTTTTTGGTTTAACAAGGATGCTGAAAATATATCGAGCTGCTCTCCGGGTGAGCTGCGCTCCGGGTGAGCTGCGCTCCGGGTGAGCTGCTCTCCGGGTGAGCTGCGCTCCGGGTGAGCTGCGCTCCGGGTGAGCTGCGCTCCGGGTGAGCTGCGCTCCGGGTGAGCTGCGCTCCGGGTGAGCTGCTCTCCGGGTGAGCTGCGCTCCGGGTGAGCTGCTCAATGCATCATGACATTTCACCCAGTAGGTCAACATTCCTCCAAAGCTGGAAAGACTCAAAGCCAGTATCACAAACACTTTACTGCAGGTGTTGCTGCTAAGAGCAGCCCAACCAGTTACTGGGTTTAGGGTGTCCACAAATTCTTAAAAAGTCTGAAATTCATGTATATAAAGTAAAGGCCTTTAAAATGGACAACATGGACGACTTTCAAACATTTCTTTGGAGATACAGATGTTAAATTCCATTCATAATGGTCTTAAAAATCTTAAATTTGAGGTGGTGAAACCTGCACACACCCTGTTTTCACACAGGATCATGAAGGTTTGGATTTTTTCTTGCATAATAATAAAGACATTTTATTGTATTGTCTTTGACTAATATTTAAATCAGTTTGATGTTCTGAAGCACTGAAGTGGGACAAACATGCAGATAATATCGTAAAGGGTGCAAACAGTTTTCACACCATCACTGTGTTTGCTAACGTGAGGATGAGCATCTTACAGGCTTTCTCCTTCAGCAGCTGGACCTGCTGCTTCAGGAACTCGATGATCTGGTCGGCCTCCGCCGCTCGCTGCTCCAGCCTCAACAGCGGATTGGGAGTCGACATCTTGATCAGGGAGCGAGCGACAAACCTGGAAGGAAACAGAAACAACAAACAGCCGTGTTTATGAAACAAGACGCAATCTGCAGACCAAAGGGCTGAACGTGCTTCAAGAAAAATAACTAAAAACAAAATAAAGTGTTTTGAATTGTAGTAAACAGCGGCGCACAGTGAGGTTAGAGTCGCAGGGTGAACTTCAGTGACTCCAGCTGTGTACAAACAGAAGCAGAAGATGAACATTTGAGCTCCAAAGCCGACATTTTAGAAGAGCTTCACCACAGAATCACCACAGAGTTCAGGCAGCCTCAACAAAAACAGGAGGCTGTAGTCTCCTGTTGTTGGTCAGACTTACAGGCCGACTGCAGGATACAGATCATAACCGAAATATGGAACATGAAGCAGAGTAATGTATTTATGCAATTGGAGCTGTCAGCTATTAAGACAAATGATGAATGCAATAATATTGGTGAATTTTGCCACAATGAGACGATCTGTGATAAAGTAATTAGAGCTGTGCCACAGATTATAAATAAAATGCAATTTACAATTTTAATCCATTTCTTTTTCTCACTTTCTTTTCTAAAAAAGAAATTACAAATGACATAAAATATTGAGAAACATTTTTAATCACAGTAAGACTTAAAGCTAGTTGAGACGTAGCTGGATATTAATACATTTTTATGCGTTTTGGCTTTTCATCCACACAAAAACTCCACTAAATATCATTAAAACTATTATTTATAAAAACTCAGACCAAAGTGGATATTTGGGAAAAAGAAGATGTAGGATCCTGCGCATAAATAATGCACCAATATGTCCACATAGTTGCTCTCTGGGATGTTTCTGGATGTTTCCCCAGATCCAAGTCTCTCAGGTCTGCACATAATTCATGCTTGGAGTTTCTGTCAACTATTGGGCCCGATATAGACAGGTGTGTGTGTGTGTGTGTGTGTGTGCGCGCGTGCGTGCGTGCGTGCGTGTGTGTGCTTTTCGATTCAAGTCCATCCAGCCAGCCAGCTGAATTTACCACAGGTAAGCTTGTTGCTTGTTGCAATAAGCAATAAATCAAATAACAGAAAGCTCAAATAAAGTGAGCTTGATAATTTATATTCTGATGATTAATATCTGTGGAGGGCAGTTTTGTTTATAGAGACATCATAATCCAATTTATTTATGGTTTCTGTTATGTGTGCTTTTTATTTCAGCTATATTTATCGTTTTTGGTTGTTGGGTTTTATTTTCAATATTTAAAATATCTTTCAGTTCCAGTCTTAAGTGTTCTTTACAAAATTAAAGTTTATTGGTCTTTGAGAGTGTGAATTTGCCATGTTATGCCAAATATTAATATATTATTTGAAAATGGTCTCAAAACAACAATTTATCAAGCAGCAGAATTTGCTATGGTGAAAAGCCTGAGCTCTATTTAAGCTGCAGAAACATGTCCAGGATGATCAGTGGAAACTCCAGTCTGAGCTTCATCTCAATGGGTATGAATTACAATATTACATAAACTTTATTTCTCGGCTTTCTATTTTTAAGAAATTTGTGAAACACTCAAAAACTCAAATCCACATCGTCCTGATGGGGTATTTGTGTATAAAATCTTGAGGAAAGAGATTAATTTAATACAATTGGTAATAAAGCTCGAACAAAATGTGTGAAAAGTGAAGCAATGTGAATGCTTTATAGATGCACTGTGTATGTAAAATAAAGTTCTGGAGAAATGAGTGCAATAATGACAAATTTAATTAAAAATGTATCAAGAGCAGCGTTAATGGAAAGCTACAGATCAGTTTGACTTTGGGGAATAGAAACGAATAGACTCTGAGTCGGGGCGGAAGAAGTTTTTCCGATGCTGCAGCGTGGAGCAGAAAATGTCTCAGACATATTACAGGAAAAACAAAAGCTGGCTGGAGATGAAAACTGAGGAAATTAAAAACACAGAAGGGCTGGAGTTGATCAGATCAGGGATCAAAGCAGAAACTGATCTGAATTAAACAGCTCCAGTGGTGAAGACATCATAAAAAAAAGAACGAGTGAAGCTCTGAGCACTAAACTGTGTATTAGGCATTATTAGTTGTTACTGCGCAGCTAAAAATCGGCCCACACAGACGGTTCAGATTAAACATGGAAAACTGCCACATTTATTTAGTGCTTTCTTGCCAGGGTGTGGAAGTGTTTCCAGCTTTATGGTTCACTTCCTGAGAAGAAACAGTCACTAGGAATGCACCAAACAACCTGTTTGCCAGGCAATATGGAGACAGAGAGTCAGCGCCACCTGCAGGCTTCAGGAAGCTCAGCACATTTTCAGTTAGAAGAAGCCAAGAGTCAGACTGGCCTGGAAACAGGAGATAAACCCGGCTGTCCTCTAATGTCCAACACTTTTAAAACATTTGGGAGTCATGATGTATGATTCATAAACTGATGTAATGAGTTCAGGTCATTACGACTTCCAGGTTCTGTCTGTAAAATCTAAACTCAAACTATAACTCCATAACTAGAAATCATCACTATGCATGTTTTATATGTGTCACAGCTTAATTAGCTCCTCAATATTTAACCAGAAGAACATCTAAATCCATCAACAGGGGCTGCATAATATATCACTAACATATTGTAATCACAAGATCTATATGGCCAATATTCTCATAGCAAAGGACAGTTTGGAGTGCAATAATTGTTGGTTAATATACGTTAAGAATAGTTAAGTTGTGTTTCCATGCTAAATGTAATATTTAACCAATAGAACAGAAATTAAATGACATCAGACTTATGTAGCACCTTATCAGGTCATTCAAAGACACTTTACAATAGAGGTGTTCCGATACAATACTGATATCGGAAATTGGTCCAAAATCAGTCAAATGAGTATCAGAATATATCGATCTGCATGTAAAATCTCTGATATAAGCACACTGATAAAAGCACTCGCTCCAGTATTTAGTCTGCTCCATGATTTCTATCCTGCAGCAGACCCATTGGATAATATTATTACATGGGCCAGTTGTTCTCATACGTATTGTGGTTGACTGTTGTTCTCTGAGTAATATCACTTGATCAACCCTGTTTTAACATTTCACACTACAAAATAAGTAATAAAAGTATGTATGTATGATTCGTGCTGATATGATATTGTGTCAGTATCGGCCAATACTGACAGCTACAATATCGGTATTTTAAAGAGAAAAGTTGTATAGAGACACTTCTTTACGATGGCAAACTACTGGATTGGAGTCACATTATTCTATCAGAGGAAGTCTGACAGAAGCGAGGCTGGTACACCGGTGCCACCAGTGAAGTTTACCCAGGGACACGAAAACGTGATGGACGCGATGAGGGACTGGAACTGGCAAACTGACAGCAGGAGGAACTACTATCTCCATAATCGCCCAGTTTATTTCACGACCACAAACGTTCACACCAAACACAAATGTCGATGCCAAAGGTTACAAAGAGACGGAACAGGTTAGGAACAGCTAACTAAAGAAGAAAGAAGAAAACAGGCATAAATTGCACCTGATATTGTCATTGCAATATTTGCCAATATTATCGCCATTAATCTACCCTCATTTACGGTCACTTTACATAAAACATGTAGCCAGTTATAAATCATTTGTGATTTCTAAAAGTATTCCATGAAACTGAAAGTAAAGTGTTAGTGATTGGGGATATTTTAGCACAAACTAATCATGTTTACGTTATATTATCACGTCTTACTCCTATTATGACAGATGAAACTAAATAACAGCTCATATTATGGCGGTATTTTGTTTACTATATTAATTAACTTGGAACATTTCCTCAGCAGGCTGAAATTATGAACTTCAGTCAATGTTGCGTCAGTTAAATCAGCTTATTTCACTTTAAACTACATTTAGAACTGACAGTAGTTAGCTGAACGTTACAAATGGCTTATCATGTACTACAGTAATTAGTGTCGTAACCAAGACAAAATAAAAACAAAAACTTACATGTACCACTGGAATCCCAACACGTTTTAAGGACAGCGGGCGCTGCACAGTTAGCCTGGTACTGATTTACGAGCAGGCATGTCGGAGGAAGCCCCGCTCTGTTAGGGCCCCAGCCTGTGTAGATCTCCACACTATCCGGATAAGAAGGAATTTCTACAGAGGGGCGTTTGCTGCGCACATCCGGATGCTGTAAAAATCGATGATTGCTGATTGACTGAAGGCGGCAGCGGAAGTTGCCTGTTGTTCTTTTGTGTTTAAAATTAAATCACATCAGTTAAATAAAATTAAAGTACAAAAAAAATAACATGTTATGACGACACTAATTTGTTTCATTCACAACTTTCTGCGAATTTTCTTTTGCATGTACTTGTATTTGCTTTGTCTCACAAAATTAACGTCACTCAGTATATTAATTTCTCTAACGCCCCTCCCCTCTGAACAGGTGTTACCATGGACATATATTATATTATATTATGTCTATGGATGTTACAGTGTAACATCCCCCCCTAATATGTGACTCCAGATGGTGCTGTTTGAAAGCTAGAAATACAAAGAATCACGCTATCACAAACCCGACTTTATGATAACTTATAGCAGAAGTGTCCAACCTTTTCGGCAAATTGGAAATTCTTGGGTGGTAGTGACAAAATTGGATTTTTTAAAACTGATTTTTATTGATTTTTTTTTCTTTTTTACATTTTACATGTTGTGCCGTAAACTAACCACGTATTATTTTAAGGATACAAGCAAAGTCTAGCCTAGTGAAAAATAATCTGATATATATAGAAAAGGGATCCATAAATCACTGTAGATCTAAACACTAAAAAGGGTTTGCTTGGTTTAAAAAACAATAGTGTCCTAATTTTCTCAGGTTGATTATCTTTGTCTAGAATGTTAATGTTTGTGTTATTTAACAAGTCCGGAATAAGACTCACTCTAAATGTTTTTATCCAAGTCTAAATTTCAAATGTTTGAGGTCAGCATTTACTACCAACGGAAATTTAAAGCAAAACACATGGTTAATAAAAGATGAATATTTTATGTTGGATCTTCCAATTTTGTCTGTTATCTTCCAAATTGTTCCAAAAAACCCCTAAATGTGTGTTTAGTGTGGAATTAATTTATTATATTTATTTTTATACAATATCCAACAATAGAAAGAAATTTCAGGGAAGGTTGGACAGGAAGGCATATGGTTTTAACTTACTGAATATTTTCCTCTTCTTCCAAGCAGTCACTTTTTCTACAATCTTACTTTACTCATAAAGTAAGGCCTTTATGAAATTAATTACAATGAATATTGATGAAGTCAGTCAGCATTGAATCCTTTCTATGATACACTGAGTACATTTTTTTTATTATTTCATGTCCTTTCTTTGTTCTTTATTCAGACAATAAAAACAGCCACATCAATCATTTTACACATTTCTGTTTTATTAATATTCATAAAAACAAAACAGCAGGCTGAGATCTAAAACATGTTGGGAGTATTTGAAATGTATTCTGCTGTTGAAAACGCAGCTATTTCTGGGCTGAGCCCCCCAACGTTTCAGGATCCTCTCAACGCCCCTGCATCACATCAGAATATGAATCTTTTTAGTCACTTTAAAGAATATAAAAATAATTAGAAATATAACCCACAATTGACCTGCAGCTGTGGAGGAATAAAAACAAGTTTTATAAAAGATCATTTCTCATTTATTAAATAAACATTTAAGAAACGTTTTCATCTGGGGCCCACGCTCAGGAACATACAGTGTGTTCGGTTTTTTCAAAAGGCATCATGGGGACAGCAGTTAGAGCAACATTTAAAGAGGAGGCCTTCATACCTTCATCCCCATGCATCTGCATCTATATCCATCGTTCTGTCTTCTTTCAAAGCTTCAGCAGACATTTAAAGGTCCTTCAAAGCACCAGACATCCTCAAATCTGTCTTCATCAACATACCAAATCAACCAAATCAACCAAATCATCCTTCCCTCCCTATTCCATCTGAAGGCAGTTCCCATTGTTGATGTGAGCCGGGATGCAGAGGTTCAGGTTATCCACCCTCCTGTAGACGAAGTGGAAGACGTGTGCGAGTGGCCGGCTGTGCAGCTCAGCTTTGATCTGCTGGGGGTGTGTGTCGGCGGCGAGCTGCTGCCTCGTTTCCTCGGTGATCAGGAACAGCGCGTAGTTCTCGGGGTCGGGGATCTTGAACTTGTAGGCGCAGAGGGAGCAGACCTCCTCCGCCGTGGTGTACGGCTGCACCTGCAGGGTTTTAGCTGTGCAGCCCAAACCCACCTCCTGCAGGGCGACCCGGAGAAAGTTCTGTGGAAGGAAAACTCACATTATAGCTTCATGAAGAAGCAAAGGAGAGTTTACGTAGGGTCTGTATTTAGGACCACTGTGCTGTTGGAACAAGCAAATGCTAAATGTTGGCTTGATGTGAACCTGAAGGATTTGGGGTAGAGATGCACCGTTCCACTTTTTTCACTTTTAGTACTGATACCAATATCTGAGGTTTAGTATTGGTCGATATCGATCCGATACAGAAAAACAGCTGAACTGACTGAAAGTGTTTCTTTTTTTTTTTTTCAGCAAAGACGTAAAAGTACTGAATTACAAATTTATTTGATAACTGTGCACCAGTGCAGCTCACTTAAAAACAAAAAAGCTTCACAAGCTGGCAAACGTGTCAAATCAACTTTAATTTGTTCAGTCAGTGCAGTTAGGAGTTAAGCAGCCAATGTAAAATAAACACTGAAGAAACTGAAACTGACACAAACAACAGGTTGACTGCTTTAGTCAAACAAGCAAACTGCAACAAATCTTTCAAATGGTTCAGAAAGTGCAGAAAGGAATTCTAAATACAATATAAATAATAAAGCATGACGTCGCTCAGAGGACAAAGTGTAGAATTAAACTCAATAGATCTGTCCGTATAGATTGGGCACAATGCCATAGACATTTTTCTCAATATTGGGACCAATGCAGCTATTGATATTGGATTTGTGCATCTCTAATTTGAAGGTTGTTCTTCATCCCCACAGCATGATGCTTCCTCCACCATGCTTGACGGTGAACATACAGTGTTGACACCTTCAAACAGACTTCCTGTCTCTTTGGTCAACATTTTTCCAGAAGACATCTGCATTTTCTCTGTGAACAGCTGCAAACTCAGTCAAACTTGATGTTATCCGTGTTTGAGCCTCTCATTTCATAATGACTTAAAGATGACTCCATTTTGGAAACTGGCATTAATAATCCGGTAGTTTCCAGTTTCTGAACATCCTAACCTGTTTGCCTCTCAGGGGGACAGTTTTGGCCAGATGGCTGAACTTTGGACATGGCTGGGTGTTCCAGCAGGAAATGATCCCAAACACACATCCAAACTGCTTTTGGAACGCAGGCAGTTTCCATTTGTCATGCAGGAACACCAAAATAAAAGCGCTGCATGCAGTTACTCCACTAGGGGGTGCTGTCCACCAAAACACAGATCATCTGATCCACATGGTGCTGTGTTAGTAAAGTTACAACACAGCATCATTCATGCACGTTTCAGAGAAAGTTCTGATTTAAATTGGTACAAATTGGACTCACTGCCTGGATGTTCAAGGTGGGCTCAGGTCAGGTGAGGTACCTGAAAGTCGTCCACAGAGGGGGCGGAGCGCTGCGATGTTCGCCGGCGGTGCCACTGGTGCAGCGTGTTCCTGGCCTCAGAGCTCAGAACCTGGGCCGCCTGCTCCTCCTGGAAGTTCTTGATGAGCGCCATGGCGCCGTAAGCGCTGGTCAGGTAGTAACCACCTGGAGGAGCAGGGAAACAACAATATAAATATTTCTGCTTTATATTCAGAGTCAGTTTTATCTTATGTCAGCGTGTTTAAAATCATCAGTCTGAAGCACTTTTTCTCATTAGGTTAAATAATTATCTCAGAGTAACAGATTTTAACACTGCTGTTCAAAATGAATAACATTTGAAGCAGAACAGACGTAACAGGCTGAACATGTGATCATTTCTTTGTTGCTTTTGTATTTATAATTATTCATGTTTTTCATTGGTTCAAAGCAGCTTCCGGTCCTTTTACTTCACTTATTTGTGTTAGTTTGCTAGAACAGGAATTAAACTTTACAGTACACTAATGCATCTATAGCTCAAAACTAGCTGAACCCCCCGGCTTTTTAATGTAATTAAGACTCAGGAAGGAAAACAAAAACAAACAAAAACAATCTTAAAATAATGACAAAAATAGGCAGAGTTTATCAGACAGGAAATTTGACATTAATCTCTGACAGAAAAAGCAGGATATCCTGAAAATGATTTGCTTACATATCTGAACCAGTGACGCTAACTGCAGCCAGAACACAGAGCACTCATTCACAATAATGATAATAATAATGATAATAATCTGGTGCTACATTCTGAATTTAATGAGAAATAAGAAGAATGAGTCTAGAAAGAAGGTAGAATATCAAACTTTATACTCTTATGAACGGATGTTGTATTATTATTAATTCAAGTACAAATTCTAACTTAAACTGTGTTAGTTTTAAGTTAGCTAACTTAAACAACTGAACCCATGAGTGAAGGTCTGTTCCAAAGAAACATTTCCTGAAGTGCAAACATTGCAGGTAGGAGTGATTTCAAATGAGAACCTGCTGAGGATGAGATAATATAGTAGGACATGATTTGTCTGACCTATGGAGGGAATCAACATGGTTGAAGTTAATGCTTTAGCATTAGTGGAACTAATATTGATGATTAGTGCCAACTAACGTTTTAAATTAGCTAAAAAATGAGCTCCACTATAAATTTGGTCAGAAACTTTTACATCCCAGATCTTCTTCTTGGTGAGCATAAAAAGCGCTCTGACTTCATCTGTCGTCTTTTTTTAGGGTTTAGTTATTTTTAAACAGGTGGTTCTCTTTTTATGGTTTTTCTACATAAAAAACAAATTTTTGTTGTACAATTTCTGCCTCAAAATAAGGAACCCACAACTCAACTGGTTAATTTATAAAGAAATGAAACCAGATGATGCATAAATTACGAAATAAAAGCTTAAACTTCCTTTCTTTAAAACAGAAACCGTTTGGTTCTGTCTGAGGCCAGGTTACCTCCAGCTCCTTACATCGGCCTGTGTGCCACGCAGGTTGACTCTGATAGGAAAATATTTCACCATGCGAGGTCGACGCCCATTCCTTCTCATCTGAATTAGATCCAGTCTATTCAAATCAAACACTGGACGGTATTTCCTAACACTCATGAGAACTTTTCCTTCCTCTGCACACACCTCAGATGTTGTCACTAAAACATCTGGCAGAACAAAGATCGAATAATTACAGGAAAAATTACAAAGAGCTTAAAAACTCAAAGAAAATAATGGAATTCCAGCGATGAAATAAACCGGACATGGAAAATAGAGTTAATGGTAGGTTCAAACGCATTTTCTGTTAAAAGAAAAACAACTTTAAACTATTTCAGGGTAGTTCTTTTTATTTGAATTAATGGTTTGATCCTGCAAACTCCTAATATTCATAAAAAAGTTAAGAATATTAGGTTTATTGTCTCATTCTCAAGGTTCAAGTTTCTTTAGTAAAACAGTGTTTATTTCTTTAGTCAATAAAAAGCAACAAATATTTGAATCTGGTAAAAGCAACGTATGCTGCAAGTCCTGAACGCTTCTTTACGCAGAGCTGCAGCTGATCAGTGTCACTGAAGGTAGAAACATCTGGTGGTTTTATTTTATATGAATCAGAAATGATGCTCTTATGAGAAATGTTTTTTTCAGAAACCCTGTGAGAAAATGGGAAAGATTGGAAACATGATTTTCTTCTACTACTCTCCAATTTTGTATTATTTGTTATTTCAGAATTGAACTTTATGTTCCGCCTCAGGTTTTTACTTTTCAGCTGTAGTTGAACATGGAAAGTACTCCTGGATCAGCGCGCCTGTGTTTTACGTGTTTTTGTGTTTTACGTGTTTTTGTGTTTTACGTGTTTTGTCCTCTTAACCCAGTCGGTCAGGACAGATGGTTCGTTCACACTGATCCACGTTCTGCTTCTGCTGGAGGTTTCTTCTTGTTAAAAAGAGTTTTCCTTTACGAACCATATGTTGTTCTTTAAGCTCTTTATAGTTTTTGAAGTTCTATAAAGAAAAAAGTTCTCCTGGGTGTGGTATGAAAAATAAAACTAAGTTTAAAACAACTTACATTTTGCTTTTATGTTTGACAGAACTTGTCTTGGATTTGAATCCTTCTTTCTTGTTTTGTTTTTTGCCAATTCTGTTTTTCAGCAGTAGGAAATTAGTTGATATCACATAATATTCTGCATGTTTATTGTATGTAATCCATATTTTGATGTTTGTGCAGATTTACCAGGAAGTTATTATTCATAAATCAGCTGGCTGGCAGTTTTTTTTTGTTTTTTTTTATCTGGAAGCTGTTTTTTTTGGAAACAGCTTCCAGATCAGCGTGACTCAGTCAAAAAAACGCAAATTTGCCAATTTAAATTGAAACAAAAAGTAACAAGGTGCCACAAAGCTTTTGGGTTCTGAAGAAATGTGCAAAGATGTTGCAAAATAACTTATGAGTGAATACTCATGTCACATGTTGCTGAGGGGGATTTTCCTCTGCTTGGTTGATTTCAGCAGAAATCTTCTCTGTGATAAGACGGACGTGGATCCATAACGTTCAGATATTTGTCGACTGCACATACAAGCGATTTCAGTATAAAATTCGGTCTTGTTCCTTTGAAAGGCAGTCCTCAGTGGAAAGTGTCCTTTCTGAAGAAACTGAAACAGGCGGTCTGATGAACTTCCTGATCTGCTGCCGTGAGGCGAACAGCAGAACCGCTGCTCAACGTTCTGCCTCAGGCTGCCACAAAGCTCAGCTCCTAACTGTCCTCCACTATTTTATTTTAATTTTATTTGATGAGAAACATAAGCTTGGAACCACCGATCAAACAATTTTTGACTCTTCAGAAGAAAAATCAAATAAAATGAGAAATAACTCAAGACTTCTCTGAAGAGCTGCAGTTCTGGAGCTGCAAACTAGAATATCATCAAAACTTTATTTATTTCAGAAATTAAGCTAAAATAACTGAACTCATTTGCATGGATTGATAGTTGTCAGTGTTGTTGGTGCACCTATTACTAGCACACTTTTTCCTTCCACTAAACTATGTAATAACATTTTGAGATTCAGCAAACAGCCTGTTTCTTTAGCAGACAGCTCTTTGTGGCCGACCTCTCTGGTAGGAGTCAGTGACCATCAGCTGTCGAGTCAGCAGTCTTTCTAACGGACCTTTTAATGTTCTGAGAAACAAAATTATGTTTTTTATTAACTGTAGGTCATAAAAATTAAAATGAACAGGAAAAACATGTTGCAACATATCTCTGTGTGTGATCAAGCTGCATAGGAGTTTCATTTTTTTAAATTAAACAACAATTAGATTACATGTTTTATGATATTATCGAGAAGTGTCTGCATCTGAAATGGAGCAAAGATGGAATTTTTTTAAATTAATGAACTTAAATACTTGTTAAAGTTAGTAGGGCTGCAGCTAATAATTATTATAGCAATCAAATCGATTATTTTGACAAAGGGATAAAAAATTGTCACACTTTCATTCAGCCATTTTTGGAAAATGTTGGAAATATGAAAGAATTAATTGAAATCCTTTTTAAATACAGAAATAGACATTCTATTGCCTGAACACATGGCAGCATTCCTTCAGATCAGAGTTTAATCTCAGATGGATCAGAACCAACCTTCTCCCTGCAGCAGCGTCGGGTCCAGCAGCTCCATCATGTACTGAACCTCGGTGTCCAGCTGCGGCATGTCGCACTGAGCCACAACGTAGGTCAGCATGGGCAGGAAGTCGTCAGCCCCGAACATCCTCCCTGCGAGGAAAAGCGGCGCTTGGAGGTCAGAGGGCAGCTGCAGAGTGGAGCAGGAAGCAGCAGACGGCGGTTCTGCTCACCAGAGTTGTCCTGCATGATGGTGTAGATGAGTTTGCACACTCGCAGCAGCAGCGACACCTTCTGGTCGGGGGAGTACATCTTCCTCATGTTCAGGAACTTCTGGCGGATTTTCTCGATGGCGACGGAGTCGGGGGGCACGGCCCCGTCGACCCCCAGCTCATGAGGCTTCTTGGTCCTAGCCAGGGCCAGGTTCTCCCTGAGCTGCTGCAGCGCGCCGCTTTTCACCTGCAGGACGAAGGCGACAGGCAATGATAAGACCCCCTCTACTCTGACACCCAAAAATAAAATCCATTGCATTTAACCGCCTTCAGAAATCTCACCTGGAAATCGTGCAGAATCACCTCAATGATGCTCTTCAGAGGCTTCAGGACACATTTGTGCATGGCTTTCTCCAGAACCCGGTCTGTGCACGATTAAAGACACACACACCCACAAACACACACCACAGGTTAACGCCAAAACAAAGCGCTGCACAGACGTTAAAATTGTTTCAAACAAGTTTCATTTGTGTCACTGCCAGGTTCACAGCACCGCTGGCAGCGCGGCACCTCAAACTGGAAAAGTTACTGTAAGAGTGAAAACGTTGGCTTGTTCCAAGGAGCCATCAAACAGACAAAACACGATCCAGTTCCTGAAACTTATGACGCAAGAGTTCTTTGAATGCAGCAGCTACACACTGAATGAAAGAGACCGAGTCACTGTTTGGCAATCCAAGATGAAATCTTGTTTTCATGTAATCAACTGTGTAAAAGAAAATGCTACCAAAGAAAACTGAAAACGCAAAACGCAGTTTAACTGGCCAGGAGCTTTGCTTTATAAGATCAAAAGCAAATACCAGGAACATTTTGAAAATTGAAAATCAGTTGGAGGGTTTTTGTTAGTTTTGTGATTCACCATTAAAAGAACAGATCCAATTGACCAGGGAGTCCAAAGTGCGGCCCGGGGCCATTTATGGCCCTCGGAATGACTTTGTGTGGCCTCTGACTGCAGTTCACGAACCGTACAAATGCCACTGCTGCTGAAAATGTCAGAAACCGTACATTATGCTTTTATTTTAATAAGGTAAAACTATGAGACACTTTTTATATTTTGGATCTAACATGAACTAAATATCCCAAAACAAGACTACTTAATTTCTCTCATTAAAATATTCCATGTTTAGTTTTAGCTTTAAGGGCATACAGGTAAAAAATAAATAAATAAATAAATATATATATATAGTTTTTGTGTAAATTATTTGTGGTCTGTGAGTTCTTTCAGCTTTATAATTACACCAAACGTGGCAAAAAGTTTGGACACCTTTACCTTTTACAACAATAAAAGTTGAAAGAAAATAAAATGTGTTTTTCGCTCAGCTGGTCTTTCCCAACCCGGCCTCTCTTCTTCGGAACAGGTCCATCGGCTCTTACCCAAATGTGATACAGAACATATTGCTTTAGACCTCTTTCATTTTGGCACCCATCTGCACTGTACATTGGATCACCATGGTAACCAGTTATTTACATTGGCTACCACACATCAGATGAGAAACCGGGTTATCATTTACTCAACTGACCTACATCAGTGGGGTCCAATTTCAGTCCCTGAGGGACGGCGTCCAACATGTCTCAGACCCGACTCTGCTCCAGGAGAACTGATTTAAATTACTGAGTCATTCACTGGCCTTCATACCGAGGGATTAATAGCACCATCTGCAGCACACAGACCCGAGAGAACTGGGACTGGACGCCACTAATCTATATTCACCACTTTCCAGAATCTAAAAATCACCCGACTCAGCAGGCTGAAGCAAAGCTGGTAATGACCTGTCCTTCAACTCTGGGTCTCCTTTGTTTTCTCAGCTCTTTATGGTCTGCGGTTCAGGTTCAGGGGCCGATAAGAATGGAAATATAAAGCTGAGGGGAGTCATCTGAGGGCGCATTGTGTAATTATTAACACTGGAAATCAAAATACAACAGAAGACATGGATGAATAGGCTGCAGTGATGGTGGGCACTGCTGACTAATTTGTTAGTTGTGCTACCCATAAAGCACTAATCATAAACATTATTTCTATAAAAGCTAAAGCACTAATTTAGTTAGACATTAGTCCACAAATGCTAAAGCGCTACATCAAACTGTGTTAGTGCTTTAGCCAGTGCTAACGGATGCATTGATCAACACCCCTGGTTGTTTGTTCATGGAAGCGTTGTATTCCTCTGTCTTTCTCATTTTTTCATTTGTTGCATTTGACTTTTGCTTAATATAGATTTTGGGACCAAAACAGAGAAAATGAGGAGAGGAAAGAAAACTGCTTCATTCCCTTCAAAATAAGAGCATGAATATAAGCATCTAACAACTCGAAAAATTCTCAACAGTCAATAACCAAAATTTCAACACACTGAAGAATTTATCCAGAAAATTGTATTTAAGGTACGCTAAGAGTGCTAAATGTTTTCAAGGTTAGCATAAACGCTAAACAACAAAACTATCCTCTCTGTTAGGGCATTACCAGTAGTGTAACCATTACTGGACAACAGTGTAGCCCATTTCTATTAAACTACAGCCATTATGAATAGAAAAAACATAAATATTTCAGCAAAAATGTTGTGGAGTGGAGAAAGAGACTCAACCCAACAGTCCTGTCTTTCAGTTTGCTGTTGGAGACATTGGCACACAACAGACCTCAGAATCCACATTTACTATCCACATAAACTTTCAGAGATTCGTTAAGAGTCGAGTGTTTAGTCTGAGCCACCCAGTTGTTTACCATCAATCTGAGAAATATGAAACCTCACAAAGGCTCAATCTGTACGTCAGACCTACACACATTCAGCACTGCATTAATTCCTGCCTACCTCAACTATGCTGCAGCCGCACAACCGAGTTTTATTGTTCCGCAGAACGACTGATGCAACTATTAATGCTGCGTATTCATCCCCAGCCTCCAGGCACAGTTTATGCCACTTTCATGCAATTCATGCAGGGAGATGTGTCTGTTGCAACAGCTCCATAAACTCCAGAGCGTGTGTGAACGGATCACTTGTTTCTAATGAATTCCTAGAGGTGAGTCAGAGGAGTCGCCTGAATCCCTTCCACGCGTTCCTCCTCAGGTCTCTACAAGCGCTGCAGGCCACTTCTGGGAAGGGCTTGGCTCTTCTCTAATGGAACAAAAACAAAGCGGGAAGCTTGAGGAGTGCACACAATGTTCCGATCTGATTAACGTGTTTTTAAACCTTGGATTTCCCTCTTCCCTCCAGAAGGGCTCATTTCCTCCATTCGCACAGAAGTATTTGTAACTGGTGTTTATCAGAGCTACAAGACTTCCCTAAACTGGGATAAGGTGTTTTTGCTGCCAGCTGCATGGAATACAGGCATGAAAACAACCGTCAGATTCTGGTTTATCTAAAAGAACCAAATAAGAGCTGATGGTTTTCCGTCTGATCTGGAACAGAAACCTCAAAGACAACTCCAGGCTTTGAGGAGCGTCCGCCAGCGTGACAAGCTTTACTATCTGTGGCCTGCTAGCACCGAAAGTACAGACCACTTCTCCGTCTGAGAACAAGGCCTGGCTGTTATTGTTTACAATGAACAAGGGATGTGAGATGTGTGCAAACACACCAGCTTACATTATTCATGCAAAATGAATGTGAACTGAGCCACAACAGCAGATGGAAAAAAACCCAGCAATGCCTTGAGTTAGAAAACATTTCTTGCTCTTTGTTTGTGTTTTCTGGGCTTCTGCTGCTGGCTGGCAGTGTGCAGCAGCTGCTTAGTACTTTCTCTGCTCACAAAAACAAGCAAGTTCTTAAATTAATGCTGTGTTGAAACTACAACCAGGATCTCTGTAAAGCTGCAGACTGCAGGCTAGCTAATGGAGCAGATAGCCTGACTAAGCAACCAGCTAATATCAGCCACTTATACTTATGTTACTCTAGCAGAGTGTATTAGCAAATTGATCTAATTTTACTATTCTTTGTCAGAATAGTAAAATAAAAATAAACAAATGTAACACATTGCTGCAGACACAAACAGTCCCTCTGAATGGCCAGTCTTCAGCTGAAACCGTTTTAGCACAACTGTAGAAGCTAATATCTACAGCCAATCAGCACCATGAAAATTAATGGTGTTCATTGATTGGTTGTGTATCAAGCCTCAATATTTCAGCTTCCTGAGCTGCATCTTCTTTCAAATATTTTAGATTTTCACTATTAAATGCATTTCCTGATCTGTTCAGTCCAAAGGTTGGAACTTCGGATGAGAATCTGGAACTGGCTGAGATGAAGAGTTTTATAAACCAACCATGAGTTCATTAGGATTTTCAGAGATGGGCCATGTGAGCATGGAAGGACCAAGTGGATGAATGGATGGTGTGATGTTATCCAAATCAACTGGCAATGAATTATCCTTGAAGAGAAATCCAAATATTTGGTTTCTAGTTTCTATCTGTTACAAGACCAGATCTTATGTGACATAAAGGAAATCAAAGGCTAACTGTTCAAACTGAAAATAAACTTACACCAACAGCCTCCGACCAGAAATAACTGGTAGACTGGCCTTTCTGTAACCAAACCCCAGGAGTGTTCAGGACTAAGATGGACATTTACAGTAGATCTTTGATTCCCAGCCTGGGAAGCTTGAAACGCTCTGGCTGTTAAAGAGGGACGTCATTCTGACGAGTTTCTCCACAGAAGCTACCCTCAGCTTTACTTCCCCATTAGGAAGAATGGAAACAAGAAATATTGAGTGTTTTCAGAGACAGAGTACTACAAAAAGACAAATTCAGCTAACAGCACTAAATATTGCTGATACGGCTGATTACTGATATTCTATATATTATACATATTTCACCAACATTTTGACACCTTGAAAAAACGACCACACTGCCGACTTCATCACTGATTCACTGCACTGCTGTTTTACGAAACAAATACCACACGACCAACCGTCTCCCTCTCCGAATAAATATCGGTAGTTGGTATCGGCCGAGTTTTAATCATTAGAGTGATACAAATATATTAAAAAATTACTAATATCTGCCGATACTGATTGAGAGACAATATACTGTGCATTCCTAGAAGCAGTCAGAAGACAGTAGACTCACCAATCTGGTCTTCAGGTATGAGGGACTCTAAGGGCGGGTCGAGCTCGGAGCTCTGCCGCAGGTAAGCCTTCATCTGGGTCATGAACTGGCGCACGGTCTGCAGGAAGTCCATCCCCGACGTGTGGCAGCTGCGGTTCTCCTGGACAAAGCTGATGTAGTCCTGAACCAGCGAGCCGAAGTATGAGCTCTTGTCGCGGGACAGCTCGGCGATCCGCTTCACGGCCCGTTTCTCCGGCGTGATCAGGGAGCTCAGCATCCCGCCCACCTTGCTGAAGCGTCCCTTCAGGGAGCGGGGCAGAACGAAGGAGCCGCCGCCCAGGCTCACGCCGACACGCCGCCTGCGGGCTTTGAGGATCGGACGGAGGCGCGACTCCAGATCCGCTTCCATTCCGACGCCGTAGTCTTCCTCCTCTTCCTCCTCCACGTCCTCGTCGTCCTCGCTGGTGTCCTCCGCCGGGTGCTGAGGCGGGCCGGGCGCCAGGTCCAGGGAGAACCCGGGAGACCGGGAGTACTCCAGGGAGTCCGAGGACGACGTCGACATGCTCATGTCGCTGAACCGCTGCCGGCCCCTCTCATCAGGACCGGACAGGCTCTGCGGCGGCTCCTCAGCAACAGGTGGGGGCTGGCAGGTGGGGAGGTTGGCGCGGGACAGAGCCTTGGCGATGGTTTCATCGTCCAGAGCGATGTGGCAGCGGTGAGCCTCCAGATCGGGCTTTTGGGGTCGAGGAGGCGGTAGGTTTGGTGAGGAGGTACTTTTGGTTGAGCTGCTGGTTCTACCGCCCAGTGCCGGCGGCGCCGGCGCGGGCCTCCTGCCAGACGGCTGCTGCCGCTTGGCGGCGACCGGCATGCTCTCGGTTCTGGAAACAGCCGAAGGAGGCCCGGGCGGCGGTGGAGCGGGCCGCCGGCTTGGTGCTGAGCGGGGAGGAGGGGGGCGAGGAGGCGGCGAGCGCGATTTACCGTTCAGCTTGGTCCGATCCAGGTCCGGCTCGGCGGCGCACCTGCTGCTGCTCAGCGGCGGCGAGTCGTCAGCTTTCTCTGGGGGGTCGGGGTCGCGGCTGTGGGTCTGAAGGAACAGGGGCGTCACGAAGCACAGCGGTCCAGTGGGGGGGGCGGCGTCCTGGAAGCCAGCGGGGGGGGCGGTGTGCGGCTGTAAGGTGGGAGGTGCGCTCTGGTGCGACTCCTCCACCTCAGCGGTCCGTTTGGTGCGCTGGGGGCTGAGGGTCCGGCTCAGGCGGAGGCACGGGGGGGTCGAGCAGCGCCGCTGGCTGCACAGCGCAGAGTCCCAGAAACCTGGAAAACACAGAGAAACGAGGCATGAAGGAAAACCAGATGAATCACTGCAGAGAAAACAAACAGAGAAAAAATCTGATACCTCAATCAGAAATTCCTAAAGAACAAAAACCTCTGCTGGATTTTCTACAACTTTTCACCAAAAACTCATTAGTTTCCTCCAGCTGTTGAGGCTGTCATGTGTTTCTGCTTCGGTGGAGCCTTTCCTCTGCCTGGAGCAGAAACCCGGTGAGAGTGCTGGCTCTGATTGACTGAATGCCGACACAGATCCAGTAAAGAGGGAGTTACCCACTAATAACAGAAAGAGAGGCCAATGAAAGAGCAGTTCCAGTTCTGCCACTCCCCGCTTCCTGATCCGCGTCTCCCAACTTTCAGGATCCGTTTCTGGGTGTTTCACTGAGTTTATAGCTTTACTGCCCTCCATATAAACACACATGCTGGAGTAATTTGTTTGAAAAGAGCAGTTATTCTGTATTTAGGCTTAAGCTTCTAATTTACAGGTCCGTAATGACACCAGAGGGAGGCGTGGACGCAGCAGTGACTAATGCTGCCGTCTAAAAATGGACCCATCCACTCACATTTCTCCAGCTGTCTGGTGATGCCTTCCTGCCCACAGTGTAAACATGAGCCTGCGGTATTTTCACGGGTGGATGTGAGCAGCTGACCGTGTGAGAGACAAACTAAACATTTGCACACAAGAAGCCACTTTTCTCTAAGTTAAAAAAATAACCAGACTGTCGATTCTTTAGTCGAAGAGATCAGCCCTCACCGTCTTCAAATGGAGAACTTTGATTTGATTTGAAAACAGAAGAAAATGTTCAAACAAAACTTTATATGCACAGATAGTTTCAACTTTTGTTCCATCTGGAAATAAATCAAGCAGAGAAACATAAAATATGTTTTTGTTGCTCTAAAAGGACCAGCAGAGATATAAATGTTGTGTTTTGCCAACTTCAGGTTGTTAAAATAAATTTTCCACTCAACAATATTAGATGTTTTCGCATCGCGTAGATTAAAAAGACAATTTAAGTTTAAAAAAAATGTTTCAACTGCAGGTATTTTAAAAATCGATGATTACAACTCAAATAAATCAAATGGAAATGAACGCTTCTCTGCTGGTTTCCTGATGAGCTCATGGTCTAATAATCTAAGAGTTCACCCTGGCATTTGTCTTCTCCAAAGCCTGAGAATCATTTCCGTCACGTGTCAAGAAACACCTGACTAAACGAGCTCTGCTAATCCACCTCATTTGCTTTTGCTGCTCCTGTTTAAGTCTCTGTTTGACTATTTGGTTAGAAAGATGTTGGAGTAGGCGATAAGATCAGTTACAATGGATGGAAGGGATGACTTGAACTCTCTGCTCTTTGGTCCTGCGTTTCACCCATGAAGCCTCTTTTTCAAACCCCCTGGGATTTGGGGTCAAAGTTGAAGGATTGTTTGAATTTTTTAGATGCTAATTAGCTGCTAACAGATGTAAAAACCAAGGATTTAAGTGAGCCAGTATCAATCGGTGCACTATTTTTTTCTCACTTAGAGTAGAGATAAAAAAAAAGAAAAATGTTTCCATGGTTACGCATCAACCATCTGAAAGTAAAAAATTTAAGACCAAAAATCTTTCCAGCTACGCAGCATCCAGAACCAGAAAAAAAACTGTCCAAACATTCGACGTCTCAACCAGAAAGGTTATGAATGAAAGTTTAGATAAAGAAGAAATGAGAGTTAAGGTAGCAGAGCAGCTCCAGCATGCTGCCACCAGGAGCGGCGCAGGTCCAGAAAACACTTCCCATGTCAGAGAAACGGGCCGCCGTCATCGTTCTGCATCAAAATGGCGTCAAAGTTTCTGCCTTCGATGCCATTTTGACTGCTGCTAAAATATTGCACCTGAATGACTGGTTTTCTAGGTCACCAAGAACAGCAAGCAGCAGGATCTACTGGAGACTCATGAAGCCACCAGCGCAGAGCTTATCCAACATCTGCTGCAGGTGAAGACTTGAAATCTGGAAGATCATTTATCCAGAGAAGAAAACGTGAACGCTTAGACAAATCCTGTTTAGATCCAACAGTAAAGCATCTAAATGCTATTCCTACTAGGGACACCAGGAGAAACGCAGCGTGAGACTGACTGAATGGAGAGGCTAAAACTTTAGACCTGCGGTTCTGGAGATTACAAATACAGACGCTCTGCAGGACATTTTTCACATAAAAGCCTTTAAAACTTCTGAACAAAGGCAACTGTCATGGCAACAGGCATGTACAAAATATCTGATGATGTATTTCATTTAAAATCACAGTGAATTCTGCTCAAAAACATTTATTTTAACGGAGTTCAAGCAATTCGATAAGATATTATACTCAACTATTGGAAACTGCCATTTGCTTTAAATGAATAGTGCCCTTAAAACACAAAGACAAGTCAAAGTTCCAACTTCCATCTGGTGCAAATCGCTTCCACCTTTTTCTTCTAACTTATTTTAAAGTTCTAACTTAAAAAATCCTCTTTTGGAGACAGAATTAATAAAAGGTGAACCCAACTTACTGCTGGATGTTTATCTTTCTCAAACTCACACATTTAGGTTCAAAATCCAAAACTCACAAGATTTCTTTGTTTACAGTGGACAGTCATACAAATCGTTAAAACTATGAAAGGAGTATTCCCAGCAGACCCAAAGCCGCCAGAACAGCACTCACCGTGACCTTGAGAGCGAAAAATAATGTGAACCTCCAACGACTGTGATTAGTGAGAACCCTCAGCAGAGTCCAACTGAGCCTCCTCTGGGCTGTAAGCAGAGGACTTCCAGTGCCGAGGCAGATAAAATGCAAACTGTGCAGCTCACACCCACACAGGAATGCAGCCAAGCAGCTCCTCATGTCGCGCTGTCATGCCTGTTGTGGTTGCATTTGTGTGTTTAAACAACATGTTGTAGCTTTCCACTCATCACATCCCTTCCTACAACACTGAGGCATAATCTGAGGCAGACTGAGCTGAAATGACTCAGCAGATGCAGCACCGTCACAGGAGCTTTATTAAAAACTTAAACGGCATCTATTAATAAATATAAATACTGATGTTGTGATCATTACTAAGGTACCATATGTTATATTGTTCCTTTGTGAGGCCCTTTTAGTAGAATGGCAGAGACGTTCGCTGATGAAGATTTGTTGCTGCTCTGCTGGATGAAGATGAAGATGAGGAGCTACAGAAGCGCCACTTTTCATTCTGTGATTTTAAAACGACAGCCGGCATTACCGTACAGCTCTGAACTTCAGACTACAAGCTTCCAGTACTTGTGTTATTTCATAAACACCAGAATGGTAAAGAGCTGGAAAAATAATAATAATAATAATAATAATGTATAGCCTGCATACATAAAAACTAGAAAATTACTAAATTTGTGTATGCTCTGTACTTTTACCTCAGACAATGTGAGTTAATATGTTAGACTAGTATGTAACTCTGGGTAATTTACTCATGTTGTGATTCTGTGGGAATCTGACCCAGTCCAAATGGGAATCAGAACCAAAATAAAACCGAAAACAGTTTGATGCTGCAGTTTTAAAATGATGTTATTAAACTGGTCTGTGATTTTAATCACACTTGGATACTGATAATCATGACAATAATTTACTACAACAGACATAAACTTCATAAACTTATATGGCTTCCATGTTTACAACAAGAGGGAAGCAGGAAGTGGACCGACCGGGAAACGGGACAAAGACTCACGTCAAAGATAAGAAACCTGGAAGATCAACGTAAACAAACTGTTTGCTCTGGTAGACAGGCTGTTCCAGCTGATAAATGGAAAGTGTCTAATTTTTTGACATATACTGAAATTCTGAATTTTATTGTTTCTTTTTTGCTTTAAGAAAGCAAATAATAATCACAAACCTGCCTGAAAAGACCTGATGAGGATATCATGGAATTTTCCCCTCATTCTGGATCATATCTTGTTTTCATTTGAACCAGAATCAAACTGCAGCTAAATGAGTTTTTTTGTTTTGTTTGTTGTTTTTGTGTTTCTTTAGCAGGTTTATGTGCGGGTGTGAGCAGGAGCGCACCGCGGCGTGCCGGGCGTCACAGACGGGCTTACCTGCACCGAGCTGAGCCACCTCCTCCAGCTCCTTCTGCGTCTTTGCAGATAAAATGGCCTCAGGAAGTTTGAGCGTGAACGGCAGGATGTCTCTTTAAATAAAAATAAATTCATTAATAATTAAACAATTAAACAGAATGATTAAATATGCTGTGAAAAAAACACAAATCAGACAGAACAGGAAATCCAGCATGTTTTTGACCTAATCACAGTCCACAGTCCTTAAATGACACGGACATCCGGTTAAAAAATAAAAGTGTAGATCCCACCAGTTTGCTGGTAAAAACACCCAGAGATCCGACCGACGCACTGAGAAGTGAAAACACGTCTGTTTCCATTACGCAGACAGATGTGAAACTCTAAACATGTTGGGACTTTTTCCAAATAACTCACCACTGCTCTGAGCATTTATGATATTCAACTAGATTTTATTCAAGGTGCATGTTTGCTGTTTTTCCTGTTGCATCTCTTAATGCCCGTTTTATTTTTCTCTTATTTTTATGAGCATTAAACTGCTGACTCTGCAAACATTATTTTTGCCCATAACTTTTCCATCCTCTTATAAAATGTCTGATCTTCAGTGAAGCCAGTGAAAATAGTTGTTTACCTGCTGACACAGTAGAAGGCCACTAGGTGGAACAGATCAGCGAAGCTGATCCCAGATCCTTCCATGGAAAAGGCTGCAAGCAAACAAAACGCAGACAAGTTGAAGAAAAATGTCCAGAATCACCTTCATGACAGAAATCTGATCAGAAACAAAAGTTTATGGAGCCCAAAACCAAAAGCTGATGACTCCACCACACTGGGACAGCAGTTCAATTGAAATATCACGTAGCAGTCTGTTTAACAGTGTTTCTGAAGGAGCCTCTGACTGAAGACAGTAACAAAACATTTTGAGAGACACGGAGTCGTTTGTTGATTTATCTGAGTGGGTTTGGGTCAGACAGCAGAAAGACGCTTACATTACGACCCTGAACAGCCTGACTTCAACCCTGCTGAATATCTGTAAGCTATTCTTAGACGTCTGGCCTATGCAACAGAAAAACGTCAGAAGATTGATGAGCGCACCGTCTTCAAGAACTCTGAAGAATCTGAATTCATGATTACAACAACATTTAATTTCCCTTTGAGATTAATAAAGTATTACTGAATTTGAAAATGATCACAGTTCATGAAACACCCTGTCTGAGCTTACTGACTTTGGGCTCAATACAAATGCCTGCCACACTTTGCAGATTTCTTTGTTACATTTCTAAACCTCCCATGTGTTTTCTTCTTCATGGGCTACATTGTGTTGTCACATAAAATAAAATAAAATATTCTTCAGTGTGAGGTTTTCCTGGAGCAAAATGTGGAAACTTCAAGGTAAAGCCAAAGTTGATGTTTTTTTTTAAAGCTCGTAATTGTATTTTTTGAATACAACGTGTAAATGTGGAGCTGATGACAGCAGAGGCTGAATGAGGATCTGCTGACCTCAATGTGAAGGTCAAACCAGGCCAAAGTCTCCTCCTCCCTGTCATTACAGCTGAGAAAATCCACAGCGGCTGTGTTGTCACTAGCTGGAAACACTGAACAGTTACTTTATTTAACAACATGAGCTTCAGATAAAATGTAAAACCTGACTCAGGTTTTTCTGTAAAAACAATTCAAATCAGAAACAAAATGAGTCGGGTGCATTTGAGCTGATCTGTAACTTTTCACGCTTTTATTTAGAGATTTCTACTAAGAAATCCCTGAATAACGTGTTACGGTTGTAAGTCAAGACGTGTTGACCAAGCAGCCTGTGAACTCGCTTTCATTTCTCTCTTTTGTGTGATTAATTCTGAACTCTAATGCAAGGCGGACAGGAAGTGGCATGAGCGACTGACTCACTATGAACTGAGGACTGAGGTGAAGAATAAAAACACGGAAACATTTTTCTGTTTGCAGATCTGAGTTTCTTTCTTAATGGAGCAAAGAGAAGCGACTTACAGTACTGACTCTCTCTGACATTGAAGTGGCTGATGGGATTTTGTGACTGATCCTTATCCAGACGCACCGACAGAACCTTCCTCTGCAGAACCTTTCTGACCAGAAACACCTGCTCCATCAAAGAAAACACCATAAGCCATAAAATCCTTCTTGATAACGGTGAAAGAGTCATGCTTGGTGTTGACCTCTCACCCCTGGCGGCTGTTTGAGCAGAATGCCAGAGGCCTCCTCTTCGCTGACCGCCAGCAGCAGCCAGACCTGGTGAGTCTGAGTCAGCCGCTCCAACACGCTCATCCTCCGCCGCAGCGAGTCGTAACCAGAGTCCCATTCCCCCACGGATCCCCTGCAGCGCGGCGGCTGCAGGAAAGCACCGCTCTGCAGCCTGCAGACGAGGGAGAAGCAGCCGGCCCAGAGCAGCTTTGACATCAGCTGGCACAAACATAACAAATACTGCAAACAAACTCGTAGGCGAAGCAACGTCATCCGTGGGCTGGAGTCACTAAATGTCCCGTCTCACCAACTTAGACTGAAACACACATCAGGTTTGGAGTCTAAAAGAACTCCACAAAGTCACGCCGTCCAGAGAAAGTGGAGATCAAAACTGTAGGGAAGTGAAAGTTTCTCCAGAAAACAAAAATCCATGCAGGAAAGCAGCAGAAGTGAACGCTCGACACGATGAGGCAGTGAGGAAAGTGGGACGGTCCTCAAAATAATTACCCAACATTTCAGTCATGTGTCCCTTCGTCATCCATAAAACACAATCTTTCATTTCAAAATGTTTAATTTTAGAAATTATATTTTTGTAATAGTTTGTAGACGTTTAGTCAGAGTTTTGTTGCTTACAGATAACAATTTGTTTCAAATTATGATAAACAGTGTAACTATAAAAAGCAAAAAGATGAACAAACAGAAGGATGAAAGCGCAGAGAACGAGTTGAAGAATGAGGAGCTTCTGCTGTAGATGCATCGGTGATGTTGGGAAGTGGAGGCGTAATACAATCATGTTTTTTAGTTTTTGTGAGTCATCTAGAGGCACTTCTATGGACTGATGGCTGTTATTTCAAATACCAGCAAAGAGTGAGTGAAAGTGGGCCAGCCTGGAGGAAATGAATGTAAGGAACAATTTTTCAGCATCAAGGTGTGGGCAATTCACAGAGACCTGAAATATCTTTGATATGAAAGACAAGAGAGATGAGTCAAACCTGACACCAAGGTCAGCAGAGAGAGAGATGCTTAGTCCAGACAACATGGATGCAATAAGGGATGAGTGGACCTGGTGGACAGAACCAACCAGGACACCTAGTGAGTTCAAAATGTATTCCCTCAAGCCATGACGCTCTGACACCGGTCGAAGGTAAACTGACATATGAAGGACCTGGTGCTCCATGCTCCCTGAGGGATGCGGTTAAACACCACCTGGACTGGTTGGGCTAACTCCAATGGACCCTGCTGAGGGTCCAGAGCCAGTCCGATGTCCGTGGACCAGGAAGAAACCCAGCCTGTTACCCCTGAATCTGAGGCGACACAGCAAGCCCTCTTCTCCAGAACGGTTAGAACAATGTAAATATTCAAGATAAGCTGCAGAAAAACCATCAAAACTACAGAAATATCAAATGAAAATGGAAACGTAGGTGGCATTAAACAGCACAAACCAACATTTACTGTAACTTGTTCCTTTACTGAATGATTTCTGTCCTGTTATTAGACAGAAGAGTTTATGCACAAACTACACCAATAAACTTCTCTTTCTTCATCTCAGGTTTTGCCTGCTTATTATCTCGGTTTGACAAATTCTCAATCAATCTATAAGAATCCTGTTTCTTCGTTCTCATTTTATAACTAATTCAATAGTTCAATTTAAACATCTGTCACTTAAATAATCAGGTTGAAATAAAGTTATATTTTTAAAAGAGATATTTTGGGACTGGAAACAACAACTTGTTGAAACAACATTATAGTTTGCTTCAATAATTAACTAAGTTAGCTTTAAATGAACAGAAGTTTCTAACTGCAGGAAGAAACTTTTCAGAAACTGCTAAACTTTTTTCACTCATGTTTCATTATTTAAGTGTTAAATTGTAAAATGTGATCACATTAATAAAATAAACCAAGCATAAACTTCGACATGCCATCAGGAGTCAGATCAGTCCTACCCTTGTATCTCCAGAGGCTCCTTGTCCAGAGCCGGCGCTGTTTGGACCATCTCCTTCTTCAGCTCCCCGATCTCCAGCGCAAAGGTGTCAATCAGCTGGAAACGGACAGAACGAGAAGCTTTGACTGATGGAGGCGAAGAGGAGGCGGGGAGCGGAAGCAAACGAACCGAAGGCATTGCTCAAACAAAGTTTACAACACAAAGACGCTTATGTGGGACAGAGGAGAGAGGAAGCAGTGATTCATTTTCCTGTGTTGTTTCCTCCAGGCAGGAAACATGGAGACGGAGAATCGTCAACGAAATGACCAGCGTGACGCTCAGAGGAGGGGAGGGGGGCATTCCCACGCTGCAGAGACTGAAACATAAACACTGGGACAGGAAGGCCAGGCAGGTTTCACAGATTCATCTGAACTAACATCATGAGTTTAAAATAAAGTTTAAAATGGATGTGTAACAGTGCCAGGCTGCAGTTGGACACGTTGGTGCATCTTATCAGTTACTATGGTTACCGCTACAGGGATCTTTGATTATTTATCTCTGCAGAACTTCTCCAGATCTCACTGATGCTCTCAAACAGGTGGGGCTGAAACCAAAATGACTTTTTACCAAGGTGGATTTTATCTCAGGTGAACAATTCTCTGTGGATCCTGTCATGTGATGGCAACTCACTTCCACCAGATTTTATTTAAAATACTTCTGTATCTTAAAGAAACGGGCCCACAGCATGACGGAGCCTTCACCAGTGCTTAAAGACAACATAATTCACCCTTTTGCTTGATGCTTTATGTTTAGGTACCAATTTCATAAACTTCTCATGTTTCTTTTTATCATGATGGCAGACATTTTTCTTTGGTTTGTGTGTCTTTAATAAATCTTATAGAAACTTTATGAGCCTAAAATGTCACTTTCTGCTGTAGGTTTCTAAAGTAGAGCTTTGTACATTTTTTTAATTCTTCGCTTGGTGCCAAGAAAAACTGTGCTCCCCGTTCAGCCATGTTTTATTTCTAGATGCTTTCATTGATGTAGCATCATTTAAATCATGCAGGAGTTTATCTGTAAATACCAGACCTGCTGCTGCATTTCCAGATGGAAGGAAAACAAACTCCACACCCTGGAGTTTCCCATTTCATCACAACATGAACGGCAGCATCAGGGTCAAGGGTCAAGGACACGTGCCAACAGTAATGAGCAGAGCGATTAAAGGACGCAATAAGGCGACTGCAGGTTTCAGCCACAAGGAGGCGTCTTTTTACCAATAATAAAGGCTTGAAGCCAGAACACAGTCACCTCCCCATGCAGGACTAAGTGGAACCAGTTGAGTTAAAGCCACAGACCCCTCAGTTCAGTGGCAGGTTAGAACTCAATTACCCAACCCGAGTTCTTTACTGGGAGCTTCACCCGGCCCAGTTAGGACCAGCAAGAAAGAGACCAGTGATGAGCTGTCCCGAGCAGAAGCAACAAAAACTTCACAGCCAGCCGTTTTTTTAGCTACAGACTGAGATCCATAAAACCAGATGTTACATCCAAAGATGTTGTTTAAAAAGCGAGAATCCTGCAGCCAACAGCAGGATTAAGAACCAGATCTGCTCGTCTTTCTGCCCTGAATGCTCTCAGCTGCAGAAACTTTCACACTGTCAGCCCTGCACTTCCTGAGCTGCTATTTTTGATACTGTTGTCTTTTTAGCGTCACTTCTTCATTAACTGAAAATATGACACGTACGGTTGCAACCCGTTCATATGCACTCATCTTGAGCATTAAAGCAACAATCATGTTAGGCCTTTAGTTGATAATGACCAAATAACTTTGATAATGAAGAATGAGAAGCAGAAGTTTAGGGGTTTTTATTGTTGATTATTTTTCTAATCCCCATAGAGGAATAGAAAAAAAGATTATGCAAGCAGGTTCAAGTATTACACAATCTCACCTCCATTTTTAATAAGCGGTGATGAATGAAAAGGGCAGTAAAAGCCCCATCGAGCTCTGCTTAGAAACCAGGACTGATCACAGCAGGTAATTTTGTCTCTGCAGCATAAAAGTTACTGCGTTCAGAGAAGATCGAAGGAGAAATGGAGATGGACACAAACTGAAAGACTCTTTTGGAGACATTCCTAAACAACTGCAGAGTTCATGAGTTCAAACAACAGCATAAAGATGCAAGTTAATAGATGCTTCACAACTTTGGCAAATCTGATGGAGGCAAAACAGATTTTTAGACGAAAATTCCAAAATGCACTTTTGGCACAGAATCATCAAAAGAACATAACAACCATAGTGAAGCAAGGCGGTGGCTGCATCATGCACAAGTTAATTTTCCTTAAATGGAGCTTGTAGAATAGAATAGAATAGAAATATAATTTATTTCTCACAATGTGGAAATTCAGTCCCAGTAGAAAGTTACAGACAATGGAAACATGAAGAATCAAACCAAAATTAAAAAAAGATTAAAATAAGTACAGACTGTAAAGGACAAAGTTAAAGCATAAAACATACTGTACAGTTATTAAAAATAAAATACTGAGATCAAAAGCAATGTGCAACTGAGTAGGGTAATGTAAAAAATTTACATGATTTGTATTTGGATATCTGTGCACAGAAAAACAGCAAAAAAAAAAAAAAAAGCTAATAAATTACAACAAAAAATGTAAAAATGAGAGCAGAGATGTAAACACTTATTGGAGCAGAATGTAACTTTTACATTAATTAAAACTATCACTATGTCATAACAGTATGGTGTGAAATACAGTTATCACATAAATTAAATGTACTATGTACTGCAGTTTGGTTTGTCAGATTAAAAATACCTTTTGAAACTAGGTATTAAACATGTTTTACTAAGTCTACATTAAGTCTATATTTCTGTATTAAAATGTTATTATTGTTAGATTCTAATCTTAAATGTGTTTTCATTGTTTGTAAGCAGAACATTTATATAATTAACAGAAACAAAAGCTTGAAAATGTCAGAGTTTGTGTCAATAATAATAATAATAATAATAATAAAATGACATTTTTATTGTCATTCTAATGACAGTAAATATCATTAGGATGATATTTAGATCCACTCTGTAATGGGTGTGAGTTAAAATAAATTTTTCATTTAACAAAAACACTTCCAGGAAAACATGGAGTTAACGCTCTGTCTGCAGATTATTTTGGGATTAAATGGTTTTCTGCCAGGCGACGCAGGGTGACAGCTTCCACCTCCGGCTGGGAGACGGAGCGTTAATCAGTCCGTGGAAAACATGTGGGAAGTTCCTGATAGATGAAATGAAGGTCAGCGGACGTTAAACGACTCAATCTGGGCCAAAACGTTCAAAAGGAAGCCGAGTTCTGATAAGCAGAACTCAACAGCAAAGGTTTGTATTTCACTGACATTTATGGGCCATCATTCTTCTGGGTTTGTTTCTACGTTCAGTCGTCAGGAGGAGAGCAGCAGAGCTAAACAGAGCTAATTATAGAGCTGCAGGCTCAGAAACACAGAAGCTGTTTGCTCCTCCAGGTCTGTGCAGGAGTTTCTCTGCTGCTGGAGCCGTAGATGGAGTCAGTGGGAAACTATGAGTTTGATTTTGACCCATGTACAGAGACACATCTGTCAGAGTTGGTAAAGATAGAAAAAAAAGCTGTACAGGAAATATCGTCATCCTTTTAACTCAGAAATATTAAAACCTGACTGCATCAAACAAACTTCATGAGGCTCTTAAAACTCACCCCAGGTCTGCAAAACAAATTTATAACTGTTGGTTATTTTACTGTCAATCCATCTTTTTACATGAAGAAGTCATTAAATTTAATAGTGTACTTTATTAGATCATCAGAAAAAGCTTCCAAATGTAAAAGGAGTGCAGAGAAGAGTCGACTGAGTGAAAGGTGCTGTTTATTTCTACACAGAAGAAAGGGAAGAATTTTACACCCTAAAGCAGGTAGATCCTAAAAGGCTTCCAGCAACAAACCAACTGTGCACCACTTGTGTCAATCTACAGAAATCCAGGCAAAATATGAAAGTTAAATTCAACTCCTCAGACCACATTTTATCAGTAAAAGTCAACCCATGCACCAAGAGGTATTGAATATTTTAAAGGCAGTGTAGGTTTATAGCCTTTGCAGTTTAATTTAAATGTCTGACAGAAAGAGCAGACGTCCTGCAAAGACCTCAGCCAAAGCCTGCCAACCATGCAAAGCTACCAGAAAGCAAAAACTAAAATTAAAATGTAGCTTTATGTCTTGGATTCCAGTTTCTATTTTTATATTGCAACTAAAATAGTAATTTGAGAAAAGAAAAACTAGTTTACCTGAGAGATTAAAAATAGATAAAAAGACATGACACATGTTTACATAGTAGCACTGTGCTGGGAGATGGAGACATGGTTTTATCTAAAGATCGGACTTCCATCTGCAGCAGCTCTAGCAGTGATTCTGAAACCATTGAGTTTGAGCTTTGTCTTGACAGAATTATTTAACTTTGAGCCACAAACCAAATGAATGCTGGAAAAGATCGATGCCAGCTGTGGGAGATCTCCAATCCTCTCAGAGAAGCTGTGAAAGTCCCTCCCCCCTCCGTCCCTCTGGTTCCCTTTCCTGTCATCATTTTGTCTTTTCCCACATCCCAGATATTGTTGTTCATGTCTGTAATTAGCACCAAGTCAGGCTTGTTTTTCATGCATGCACCAGATTCCTTTGTTTCACTCAAAACTTGTTCCGTTTCTGGAGAATCGGTTTATTCTCCTCTCCTGCTTTCATCTTCAGTCACTACTAGTCAAAGACTTTAAAGGGACTAACTGTGTGCAGAAGGTCTGTTCACGGTTTGGTCATAAATTCTCTGAAAAATGAAGGATCCCAAACCTCACCCAGGAGGCACACCTACAAGGGTTTCATTGTGTTGTTGTTATATATGCTGGAAAGATGTAGAGAATTAGAAAATAGGACAAAAATTACAATAAATAGATGAATAGCTGTCCAAAACTGAAAATAATCTCCTGTCTTAAATAAATGTTGTTTTTTATAAATATGGATGTTTAATACTGTGAAAAAGCATTTTCTTCCTCCTGAATGTCTGTTGTTTTTGTCACACACACAGAACTGATTACCAGCTGACAAAATCCACCAAGCAAAATCTGACATGACATAGACTGAAACATTGTTTTTTTTTAAAAGAGGTGTCCACCAGGAGGCGCTAAGGGGCCACAAAGGGCTGAAGAGAAGATGAGGGAAAGATGCAAACATATAAACAAAGTAAACCAAAACAAAATTCTAAAAATAAATCTTTAAATATAATTCTTTTTTAGGCATAATCTATTTTTTAATTATCTTTATAATAACATAGGTTAAAATTTATTTAAATGTCATCAGTCAAAATGATCAACCTACTTCAAGCTAGCATAGCAAACTCAAAAGGGGAAAGTTGTGGTTAAGAAAAAGACAGAAGGAAATGTCCAGCAGCCATACTGCTGCTGAAAACCCAAAGAACTTCTGGTCCAATAAAACCAGAAGGTATGAGGCAAAATTTATGCTAAACGAACATAATAATTATTGAACAATAAATAAAACTGAGAAAAAACCCACTAAACATTTTAAAAGTTGATGTTTCTTTACATATGTTGTAGCATTGCAAGAAGTTAAAGCTAGCTAGGGGTCATGCAAACATTTGGGAAACCTGGGCTAAAAGATTTGAAAAAGAAAAACCTAATAGACTGACCTAAAAACAAAACAAAAAAAAAACAAGAAAATATGAGAATTAAAGTCAGTGTAATCCATCAGTACAGAAAGGGTTAAAAGCCCATTTCTTAAGGGCCTTTTAAGGCTTTGGGACCCCACAGAACCACAGAGAACCAAGATGGACCGTTGAAGAAAAGTTCATTTAGAAATTGTATTCAATAGTTTAATAAAGTTCAGTTTTGTTGCTGGATTTAGTTTCTTTTACACATTACAACTTTTAGAAAATCAACCTAATACTTATTTCTGCACAAACATTTTTGGCACTAATGAAACCCCCTACTGATTGATATCAACCAAATTTGTCTGGTTTTGGTTTTACTCCTTCAGAAGGGAAATGGCTCCATTTTACAGCCCGTTTCCTGTTTTACCCCAGACAGCCTCTGTGTTGAGTCATATCTTCCTAGAAAAACAAACATTTTGTGGGACAGACAGGAAGTGCCATCTGCTCTGATGCAGGCCTTACCTTAAAGAAGCTGCTGCTCCGGTTGGTGAGGCCGCAGGAAGGGCTTCCTGGTGGCGAACCGGAGTCCATGTCGTCTTCCTGTCGGCGGCCGTTCCAGCCCGGAGCAGATGGAGATCTGTGGGTCAGAAACATTTCAGCTCAGACGCTTTGAGCTGTGGTGCAGCCTGTGGAAATTCCTGCTTCAGCCACAGTCGGCTCTATGAAGCTGCTGGCCAGCTCGGGTGACTTTATTATGACCGACTTTTCTTTCATTGTGCTCTCTGAGCATCCGCCTCTTTTTCCACCTAATCCAGGATAACTGCTTCATTCACTGATTCTTGGTCTTGCCGTCTGGTTACCTGTTTCTGTTTTTCTTCACATTTTCTGCCACTTCATTCCCTCATTCTGCTCCCATGTCCTTTAAACTCATTTTCCATCTCAGACTGTATTCCAACACAGCTGCATTCTCCCCCCACCCATAAACAGAAGGTTTCAGAACCAGACATCAAAATGCATTTCAACACATAACTTTACTCAGAAAGTCACAACTTTTTCTTTTCACATCTTTTTGCCTTTACAGTTTGTTTCTCTGTGATTATGTTTATAAATGACTCCTTGAAATGCGTTTGATTCCCTCTGCAGCCAGACTGAAGCCATTACTGCAGCCCTTCCCTTCCTGGCAGAGGATCACAGAGCTCACGAGTCGCTCCGTTTGTCTGCTGATCCACACAGATGCTTTCATCTAACACAGGCAGGAAGTTTGCAACATCTCCACAAACTCAGCTGTGGACTGCAGGGAGGAAAGCACAGATGATAAATGTGCCACTAAAGTCTGCAGGGTTTTGGTTTTGCAGGATTTGCAACTAAAACTCAGACTGATTTATGTGCCACGGACTTTAAAAACCAAAGTTGACTGTAGTTTACAGTTTGTGGTTGAACAAGCAGCGACTTATGTAGCGTAAACCAAGCGTTGGATTAGACACTGGATTCCAGTTTAACCATTAGTGGAAAAAAATGTTTTCTGACTGTTTTTTGTTTTGCTCTGTATAAAATCATCATTAATCTGATTAATGTGATTGTTGATCTGATAAGCTTTGTCTCAGACAGACTTTCTCGTTGTCCGCCATTTTGATTGACGGGTATGGATGGGAATTGATAAGAAATTAGCTATATCAATTTCATTATTGATCTCACTTATCGATTCTGTAATTGATTCTCAAAAAATGTAGGAAATAAACTTTAGTACAAAATATGCAGCATGCTGCATTCGATTCAAAGGAAAATTAAAACTGG